>NW_008662622.1:0-2103 GCF_000695815.1 Acanthisitta chloris
TTCAGGAGGTTTGTCCCCGCTTTTACACTATTGTGTTTCCCTGGATGACTCCAGTGTGGAAAAATCCAAGGAAGAAGGGGGGGGAAGAGGGAAGAGAGAGAATAAGAAGGAAGCGTTGGCCTCTGTGGCTGAATTAGCGCATCTCAAATTATGCGGGGAGCTGCGGAGGGTGCGTGAGGGGGGAAGGAGGCGGCCCTGGATCTGCTTTGCTAAACGCGGGAGGCCCCGGGGATGCTCGGTGACCCCGGGAGAGCATCACTGCCCCGGCCCAGCGCGGGGCTCCATAGAGCAGTTGAACCTATGTATGGATATTTATGTGTTTGTACACGTTTTTATATATAACTTCTATACGGACACGCTCGGCTGTTGCACCCAGAAGGGCTGCGGTGCTGGTGGTAGTTCCTGACTAACTCACATCTCACATCTCCCTCCCTCTCCCTACCCCATTTCCAAAGGTTTGGTTCAAGAACCGCAGAGCCAAATGGAGAAAGAGAGAAAGGAACCAGCAAGCCGAGCTATGCAAAAACGGCTTCGGTCCACAGTTTAACGGCCTCATGCAGCCCTACGATGACATGTACCCCGGCTACTCGTACAACAACTGGGCAGCCAAGGGCCTGACCTCTGCTTCCCTCTCCACCAAAAGCTTTCCTTTCTTCAACTCCATGAATGTCAACCCTCTGTCTTCTCAGAGCATGTTCTCCCCTCCAAACTCCATCTCCTCCATGAGTATGTCTTCAAGCATGGTACCCTCTGCAGTCACCGGGGTCCCCGGCTCCAGCCTCAACAGCCTGAATAACTTGAACAACTTGAGCAATCCTTCCCTGAATTCTGCAGTGCCAACGCCAGCCTGTCCTTATGCTCCTCCAACACCTCCGTATGTTTATAGGGACACATGTAACTCGAGCTTGGCGAGTCTGAGACTTAAAGCCAAGCAGCACTCCAGTTTTGGCTATGCCAGTGTGCAGAACCCTGCTTCCAACCTGAGCGCCTGCCAGTACGCGGTGGACAGACCCGTGTGAAACATCCAAGTAGGAAACACTGCATGGGAATCCCTCCCCATTTCCTGCAGAGACTGAGAATTTCACTAGAAAGTAATGGGCACTAGAGAGAAAGAGAAAAGAGGAAAAATCAGAGGCAGAGAGAGAGAGGCAGAGAGAGAGGAAAAAAAGAGGAAACCACTGAAATAAGATAGTTCCTTTGTTTTCAAAGGACCTCCTACAGATTCTGAGATCTTTCTTTCACTAAAAGTATTTCAACAGTTACAAGGACATATATATATATATATATGGACAAATGTTTGACTGGATATGACATGACATTTTAATGTTACTATAAGCTTGTTATTTTTTAAGTTTAGCATTGTTAACATAAAAATGACTGAAAGGATGTATATATATCGAAATGTCAAATTAATTTTATAAAAGCAATTGTTAGTAATATCACAACAGTGTTTTTAAAAGGTTAGGCTTTAAAATAAAGCATGTTACACAGAAGCGATTAGGATTTTTTCGCTTGCGAGCAAGGGAATGTATATACTAAATGCGACACTGTATGTTTCTAACATATAATTATTAAAAAAATTGTGTGAATATCAGTTTTAGAATAGTACCTCTGGTGGATGCAATGATGTTTCTGATATTGCAATGTAAAACATGCCCTGTGTATAACATTTCGTACAATATTATTGTTTTACTTTTCAGCAAACATGAAAAAAAAATGTGTTTTATTTCATGGGAGTAAAATATACAGCATACAGTTTTGTCTGGATTTTTTTATTTAGTGAGCCAAGCTGCGCAGCGATCTGCCGTGATTTACTGATCACTGACACTGGATCTCGTTCTCTGGGTACTTGGGGTAGTCCTTTTGCAATTCAAATAAAGTCTGGCGGGTTTTTTTCCGCATAAAAAAAAAAAAATCCCTTGCACTAACGTTGTATACTAGAGAAACGCGGGGCTCGGACCCCTTGAATCCTTCTACTTCCCCGCGCAGCTCTGAGAAAATGGATTATTTGACATCGATGGTCTCGAGAGTTGTATCTCGAGCATAACGTTCTCCTGCTGTGAAGGAAGCTTTTATTACATTAAAGAAGGTGGAGAGTTGGGG
>NW_008662623.1:0-2608 GCF_000695815.1 Acanthisitta chloris
TGTGACCTCACGGGAGACTAATGCTGGTGCAGTTTGTGAAGGACTGAAGCCCGTGGGAAGGACCCACATTGGAGGATTTCAAGGAGGACTGTCTGTCTCCTGTGGGTGGGACCCCATGTTGGAGCAGGGGAAGGAAAGACTCCCTTGCAGCCTGTGGTGAAGTCCATGGTGAAGCAGCTGTCCCGCTGCAGCCCAGGAACCCCTTGTTGCTAGAGCCTGGGAACAAGGGGAGGGGTTCATTGCAATGTTACAGCAGAGCACCTGGCCCAAAAGGACCAGGGGTGGAGATTGTAATGGATGTGCCTTTAAATTGTTTAAGCCACGGTCTGAGTTGTTTGTTACAGGAACTACTACAGCAGGAACTATCTGAACCAATGGAGGAGAAGCCTGACAGGAAGCAGCGTAGGTGCAGCAGTGATGTGACCTGAGCTGACTGTGGTGCTCAGTAACTCCAAGCAACACACCACCTCCCCTGTCCTGAGTGACCACCAGAACATATGGAGCCTGAAGTCATGGACTAAATGAATTTATTTTGTGGACATTTTGCAGGGGTGGTCTATAAGGGAATAATATCTGTGTATTACATTAAAAAATGGTTATTACATATGTAGTAGGCCTTTGATCACTGGTTTTGGAATTTGATTGTAAAATTAATTTATGCTGAAACAGTTTGGTGCCGTCATTAAATGCAAAATTCAACTTATTTTATGTATGCTATATGACCAAAAAGGCTAACAGAGCCTTTAATTTAAATTGTCTATGCCTGTATCCCTATGCATATTCTCCTGTTGCAGTGTTTGCTATTTGATCAACAAAACAAATGTTCGTTAAGTCAGTTTCAAAGAAGTCCATGAGTCCCCTTACAAGTACAGTGCTCAGTTTGGATATCACTTGCATCCAACCTTCTGCAGGTATTTGTGGAAACACACGCAGTGATGGTTTCAGACACACACTTCACTCTCAGGTCATTTCATGCATTCAGCTAAAATTCAGACCAAGCAGGTGCTGCACCAAGGAAACAACCCCTGCAGCCCAACCTTGACACATTTTACAGGTTTCCTGTGTATTCCCAGGATGTTCCTATGAATCCTATAGAAAATATACAAATAACCACAATATGAGATGACCAGTATTTTTAGCTATTGAAACGTGCACTATTCAGCACTTCAGGCAGTTCATCCATTGCATACCATCATGGTAGTTTGTCATCAAATTATGTAAATAATTGTAAAGATTTTTGTGTTGTGGATACCTGAATTCTGCAGGATGTTTGCATCTGCCCAATACTTCAGAGGGACAGATCAGTGTCCCTGAAAGGGAATGCCTTATTCAAAACTAGGCATCACAGAAAACAAGGACACAATTGTTTTGGACACAGAACATGAAGCGATGATTAATCTTTGCCCTGTGAATTCTTGTCAAATGCTTCACCTCTCACTTTAGTCAGTTCTCAAAAACCATTTGGCCTACAGTTCTTTCCTTTTTTTTTTTTTTTTTTTTTTAATATATTGCCTAATTTTTGTTAGTCATGAAGAAAAGCTGAAACCAATGATGATGAGACTGCACCAGGTGCCTGATATTACATCATGCTAGACATTATCTTGCAAAATAGTCAAATACTTATTTTGGCTGAAGGGTTTTTTTCCAGAGGACTGGATATTCTTCCCACACATATGTATTATTTTCTGTTCTACTACGCAGAGGACACAGAGGGCCATGAAGTGAAAGAGAATGATGCTTAATAAACAAATAGACATTGTGTTCTCCAGAAAACATAAATGTTGGTCTTTCACTTTTACCTTCATGTACTAAAATCTGTACATAATATACATAACTGCTCATTGACTTTGTCAGAAATCTTGTACCATGACAGGCACAGGCATGGTTCAAGGTAGAGAGGAATAAATGAGTAATGTTATGTGCAAAACCATCCATCCTGAAAAAAACAGGCTGCCTTGAAGCTCTTACGCACACTGAGCCATCTGGCCACAGAGGAGAAGTGCTGCCTTTCAGGAAAAACACCACTTTACACTTTGCTTTGATATATAGCCTTGTCCCACAGCTAAAATTTTATTCATTACACAGATGTTGAGTTAAATCATTACAAATAAACAAGCCCATTTCCCTATCTGGGCATTCTTCTACCGAATAAAAAATGGTTTGCTTTGTCCCAGGTGAAATCCCCTCCAAAGTGACATGACCAGATAACAGAATTTGCCTGAATAATTTTACCATGCAATTATGCTGTTTTGCATTCACAGTTTAGGTGAGACAAAGCAAAACCCAAGATCATTCTGCTGCCATTAGACTGGGATGTTGGACAGGCACTTGCTAAGGACGTTTCATCTAACCAGGGCACTCTGTCTTGAATATCTCAGCCATCTCTCTGTGGTGTCATGGATCATCTCTTTTTGGCAACACAGGGAACCGTGACAAACAGAAATCTAATTTTTGTATGAAACTCAGGATAATTGTCTGAACCCCCTTTAAACTGGCTGCTGGGACTAGGGAAGGCAGTCCTGCTCTGAAGAAAAGATTAAGAGGGATCACTGGGAATTATATTCAGTGTCAGGGACCTTTTATTTGCAAATAAAAGCTCTTGGCTCTT
>NW_008662623.1:2634-39704 GCF_000695815.1 Acanthisitta chloris
GTTTGTGTTGCACAATTTCACTAAATTCTCAATCAATGCTTCTGCTCTGGAGCTATATAGGAGTTGAGAGACCCTTTTTGTTATTTGTTCTCCTTCACAACAAACTCATTAAATTAAGCCCAAGACCGCACATTTTTATTAGCCAATAGTTTTTCAATATCAAACTGTCACAGCACCTATGCTGCTTTTATAGCATTATTTTTCTGTTTTTCTTGAAATTAAAGGTCTGCGTCATTCTAAATCAGTAAATTACCTCTTAGCATCATCAAAAACCTTTACTGAAGGCAACTTTCAAAGAACTATGCAGTGACAGCATCATGTTTCATGGTGAAATTTAGGAAATTTATGACTTTTCTGCATGTAATAGAAGAATTTGCTCTGTGTTGGTACAGCTTCTTGGGCAAGTACGTAATTTGCATATTCACACATCATGAAATGCAACATTGAATCCTGCAGTGTGTGTATCACACATGAGTAAGGGCTTCTGTGCACATGAAAACTGTTCTGCAGTGATGCAGAGAATGATTATACCTAGTAAATACTTGTATATACAAACCTGAGACAATAAAGTGGGGGTGCTTTTGCAGGAATTCTGGGTTTGGAAGAGTTAATCCAGAGCTTCACTATTCTTTGAACACAGCATTTATAAACTGAATCACACACACAGAAGCACTGTGCACTTGCAGCATTCACTGAAGCCAATGGGAGTCATGGCTTCTTCCAGGAGTGAGCAATACACACATAAACTAAGTTAAAATATATTGTTTACATACTGCAAACCTAATAATTCACAGAATCCCTGGCATCGTACCGCAGGATTTTCCTTCAGACACAGCCACTTCTCCAGAGCTAGTTTTTCATGTCTTGGTAGCAGTTGACCCTCGAACCATTTTCAGACATAAGTCAGTGTTTTCTTAACCTGCCCGTGCCCTACTGTAAGCGCGTTCATCGTGCAGCTGCGCTTAGTCAGAGCCCCTTGGGAAGGAGCCGCAATTCCCGGAGAGTTTGTCTGGTGGGATTTCAGCGCTGTCGGAGCAGTGCTCCCTGCTGGACTGCGCGGCGGCTCCGCACACGGCGCTCGCTGCCGGGACAAGCAGCCCCGGCCCAACAGTGTGGCCAGCACAGCCCAGAGAAGGGCAGAGCTTCCCTGTCTCTGCTCTCTGTCCTCATTATTTCAATGCGTCTATCACTAAGCTGAGTGGATGCCTGTAAGAACGTAACAGTGAGCAGAGCACAGCAGGGCGAGGATTGTTTACTGACAAGCCTCAAATAAGATTCTTTGTTTTTCTTTTTTTCTCAGTTCAGTTTTTTTTTGCTGCTGTTTTATTCTTTCCTTCCTGATTTCAAAGTATCATAGAAGTTAAAAATTGAAGAACTGTGTTAGATTGAGCCCATTCACCTAAAATTTATCTCAGCCTCAAATACCTTAACAGATTCCAATTACCATATTAGTTGATTATTTGTTTTATTTTAACTGGCCTCTTACTCATGGCAACCTTTAGGCCAGGAAGAAATTGTTTAAGGGTGGTGAGGCACTGGCACAGGTTGCCCAGAGAAGCTCTGTGTGCCCCATCCCTGGACTTGTTCAAGGCCAGGCTTGGATGGGGCTGGGAGCAACCTGGGCTAGTAGAAGGCGTCGCTGCCCATGGCAAGGGGATAGAATGGGCTCAGCTTTAAGGTCCCTTCCAACCCAAACCATTCTGTGACTCTATGAATCTCTCACATAATGGTCCAAATTTATTTCAAGTATATCAGCTCCAAGTTGGAATAACAGTGTTGAGAAACCAGTGGAGAGTTCATCCATTAAACCAGAGTTATGGAACAGTTAGCAAGGCCTTCTATTACTCAATATTTAAGATGAATGATGTAATTCCATCATAAGTTAATAAATAATTGGTATCTAGAGGGAAATTCTGACATCATTCTCAAAAAAGCAAGTCTGTTATCTTTTTCTGTGAGCAGTTTTTAGACAGAAAGGCGAACTTCAATTCTAACCTTTTGTAAATCTTTCTAAGATGACACCTCTAAGAGTACAAAATGTTTTAATAGAAAACAAGTAACTTGAGCAAGATGATTGCATAATTATAAAATATTCTAATTTTCCGAAAGCAGATGGAAAAAGCTTATGTTGAAAGACATTTTTCAGGAAATGTTAGAAACATCTCTTCCATGGATTGCATGTTGAAGGAAACAGAAAAGCATATAATGAGAAAGGACAGAATCCAATTATTCTAATATTTTATTTCTGTCAGAAGCCAACTTTAGGCATTCCAGTGAAAGGCAGAAAACCAATTCCCAACAATGCAGAGACTCAATGGAAGAAGTTAAAAACCAGAACAGGTGTTGGAAAATTGTATCTGCCTTTTTTCTGTTTGTTGTCCAAAAATGCAAATTGCTTTTTACCAGAAACCTTCCAGCTTCATTTTAGCTGGAGAGAATTTAGCATCTATTCATGCTAGTGCTGAGAGAGAAAGCCATAAATGTCAGCACACAGCAGTCTGGATTTTATAGTCACATATCTCTCAACATCCTTCTACATAATGCATAGAACCAGGTAATTACAGCACAATTTTAAAAAAAATCTTATAATTTAATAAAATTAGGATAGAAAAATAGAGAAGGAAACTTATGTATTGGGGCTGTCAAATAAGTAAAACTGGCTCCGTTTTCTTAAGTAACTGCAATATGTAAACACCAAAACGATAAGAAATCAACAATTTACACTCACATATAAGATGCGTTAAAATCAAAAAACTATCTCTGCTTTGTTAATGGAACAAATAGTCAAAGCTATGGTGTGTCTAGGAGCCTGACATCAAAACTCCTGTTGGCACAGTCATGAGCAGGATCCTTTCCTTGTTACAGACACCCTCATCCTAGTCCTCAAATTTAAACCAGCACAAATTTCTCAATTCCTAGGTGCAAGCAGCACTGTTAAATGTCCACTTTTCTCTTTGCCTTGTTGTTCTTGCAGGATGGGTCTGTTTACTGAGAAAGGGACCAAGCAAACCACTGACATTAAGTGGAGTTTGACCTAAGGTTTCATGCAGCATCCATGAAAGTCGGCACCATGCTCCTCTGGGATCGCCTGCACTCCTGTGCCATGCATCCTTCTGGCAGGTAGCTGTGCTCGTGAGCCACAGCCCATCCTTACAGAGCTGCACAGCCTCCAACTAAGCTCACAGCTCCCCTGGATGGGCTGGGCAAGGAACACTACATAGTCCCAAGCGCTCACATCCTTCCACAAACACATTCCACTCCTGACCTCCAGTACCTGCATGCCATTTCCATCACGGGTGGTCTTCCAGCACATTGCAAGTCAGACCACAGCATCCTCTGCAGTTTTTGTTCTGGGCCTCATTTAAAAGCTGCTCGCTTTTTTCTACTCAGATGAGTAAGAGCTGAAGAATGAAACTATAGAACTTGCATCCTTCAGTACCTTCCCAAAGATCCTTGTCCCACCCAACCCCTTCACTGGATATGAACTGGCCTTTGTTTCTTGTTGTTTTGGTGCACCTTAAATACCTAGCACAGGACTGTGAAGTGTTCACACAAGCATCTGATGTAGCTTTGTACCTAAATAATCAAGAGACAGGAAACCATGACTAGAAGAGGGGAAAGACTAGTATAAATCTTGATGGACCACCAACTTCCTCTCTTTTCTTTAATTATGAAACAAGTGGGATTCCTACAACCTAGCATTCGACTAAAGTTGTTGCATTGTGTGCTTTGACATATTTTAGTATTTTAATATGGTATCTGGGGGTGATTTCAGAGTTACAGTGTTTTCTGCCCTGCAGATTACCTATGTATCTCAATATATGATATTTAGGCTTTTTCTTGCAAGTGTGTTAAATGTACATTTTCCATTCTGGGTGTTGTATTTTATTTCCAGAGCTGGACAGTCTTGGTTATCCACAGTATCTTGTGTCTGTTCGGGAATTGCTTGCACAAGATTCCCCTGCTGACAGCTCTCATTAACACACATTCATTTACGCATACTTTTTTTTTTTTGCATTTGTGAAATTCCTTTCTTCTAGTGGATATGAAAGATTATTCCCTTAATAGTCCTTTCCCCACAGGTAGATAAGTCTCATTCAGGGAAGCTGTCGCTCACCATGTCCATGAGATCAAAGGGGCTGCAGCAGAAAGACTATCTGTGAATCTGGGAAGGGTCAGTTGTCCCAGTGCCCTGACTGACATTCATGGCAAATGGTACAATTCCATCCTGACCGTTCGGACATTACGGCGTGGCAGGAATGAATTGTCAGGAATGCTGCTTCAGGTCAGCTTACATACTAATCACTTACTTCATAAAATAATGTAGAAGTCGTTTGGTTAATTTATCCTCTTTCTTTCTCTGGGCACTGAACCACACTGAAAACCCTGGCTAGTCCCCACAGGTATGGTGGGATCATTAGTTGTACATTCACCCGAAGTTTGCTCTGTGGCCAACCTGCATATCTCAAATCAGAACTGATTTCTGGTCCCTCTGAAGACCAAGTGCTGACATTGAACTGAAGGCAGACCTTTCCTGCAAAGGCTGTTACAGGACTTGGGGCAACTGAAGCAGAAGGTGTTTGGGGGAAGGGAAGTTCTAGTTCTTAACTTCTGTGGGAAGGAATATCCCATCAAACCTGTGTGAATCTCATTGGGAAGTGGGAAGACTTTTGTGTGAATTACATCTGAACCCACTGACATTCATGGAGTTTTGCCTGAGTGAAAAACATCAGGTTTGGCCTCCTTCTTTATCTTAATGCATAGTAAAAACAAGTAGTATCTGCAAAGTGGAACAGGGACAAAAAGGTCTAGTAACTACTAGTGCAGACATAGGAGTAAAGAATACACTGAATTTAATTTATAAACCCTTCCACTGTTAAAAAAGTCTCAAATCCTTACCTGTGTTAGAGGGGCACGACAGTTTCTTATCCAAATGACCAGAGGGCTGAGTCCTCTTACAAAATGGAAGATCATGCCTTGGGAAAGAACAGTCTGTAAGCTTGATGCCAGATGAACAGCCCTAGACACTGTCATCTTTCTTTGATTGCTCAACAGTGTCTCCCATTGATTTTAGACAGAAAAGATGATGCTTGGAAGATCTTAAAAAGTCCTTGGCATACAGCAGGATTAGGAAGAGTCAGACACTGTTGTACTCAGTGTTGACTATTATCCCAATTTTACAAGAAGCCTATCAAGTACCAAGTACCCTGAGCAGACCATTCAATTGCCCAATTGCCTGCAGTTTTCTTCTTTCCGTTGCTGAGCCTGAGCTGGGAGCTCAGCTGCAAGCATTTCAACATTGATGATTCACTCTTTGAAGGACCTCCAGGGAAGTCCTATAGTACCTCCAGACAAAGTTCTCACCTCTGGCTTTTCTTGGCTTGCAGGTTTATTACCCACCAGAGAGTTGAGACATATAATACATCAAAATACAACTGAAACTCCAGGCTCATACATGTGCTGATGGACCCTGGAGTTCCTAATTATAATTACATATTCATATCAGCTGAATGAGATGCTAAATCAGTCTTGATCCCACACTGTGCCTCTGCACAAAGCTACAGCTGATGTTGATCCTCAACTGGAAGGATGGGAGGAGGTACAGGAATATCCAGATGTTGTCCATTTGACTCAAGAAACCATTTACTTTCTCATGTGCAAAATGATGAGAATAAAATGATGGAAGCAAAATAACATTCCCCAGCCTGTCATTTACAAAAAATAACTAATGTCTTTAAACCTAAGGCTCTAACGAAAGGACAATGGCAACAATAATGGGAAATATTGCTTAAAAGTAAGTCTTTTTTCAGTTAGTGCACATTTTTACATTGTTTCCTCCTTGAAAGTTTGGCCAAAACAAATCTTCCTGAAGTTAATTTCTCTCAGGAGTAATAGGGTCGATGCAGCATTACACATTCATGCTCTGGATTCCAATAAAATAGTTGTTACCATAGCAAAAAGTATTGTTGCAAAGACAACACATATAATGTAAGATTAAAGAAAAAATCTCAAAAAATAATTATAATGCTCAACAATAACACAGGGTATTTACTCCTAATTACATAAAATAAGAGTGTGCTACTGCTTTGATAGTCCCGCTGTGATGAAACAGACTGGCTCCTTTAGGATTCATGTTTCAACATGCAAATTTCTAAATTATTTGGGTTTTTTCAAAGTCACATCAATTATTTGTAACATAATGTACATCATGCTGCTGCCTGAGGCCAGTCAAAGAGTGGAGAAAGACATACTGTGTAAGATATGTACAGAAATTGTAAACCAGGAAGGTCATACCTTATAATCTGAGTTAATTTCAGCAAACAGGGGAATAAAAAAGGGGAAAAAAAGAGTGAGTTGGAGTAGTATGATTGGAAAGACAAAGCAGCAGAAATCTGAATAGGGATGCTCATATAGCTTGGTGTGCCACTACTCAGTCAGCTAGCATTGTTCAGCAAGCATTTTGATACAGTATAGTTTTTAAAGTGTCAAATAATAAACTGTTAGCTTTGTAGGGTTTCTTAGACACCTCAAAACACAAGAGAAAGCATGGAAATGATTGCAGGAGCAGACAACCATGTGGGAAAGGCTTGCACTGCTGGAAAGTGAAGACAGCTGTAAATAATGATGCAGCACCAGCTGAAACATAGAACAAGTGGACAAGGGAAGAGTAAGACACCAGAACGTGTGAAATAGGATAAAGAGCCAGGAAAATGATCTAAGTAGCAGCATTTGAAGGGACACTGCAAGGGTGAGGTTGCAGAGAGCAAGAGCAGAGAGGAGAGCAATGCTTTAGTCAAACACGAGCTAAGAGGAGGCCACTGCCTTCTCTTCTCCACTGCCTTAGCACTAGTCAAGAGGAGCACAGAGAGCTTAGGAGCCCAGGCCATTCCTATGCCCAGACTTACTACAGTCACAGTGTAACCAGGGGTATACAATTGTTTGCTAAGGCCTCTTCAGCCTGTGCACAGTTTATCTGCCAAGTGGGCTGCATGTGTGCTGTTTTCGTGTCGGAGTGCTCTGGTGGTACCTCCCAAAAACAGAGTTAGCAAATTCAAATGACTAAGCATGTTTAAATTGTCATTTTCAGATTCAAAAATAAAGTCCTCAAGTTCTCACTGCAAACCATGGAAGCACTATCATTTCTTAAAAAAGTAGAGTTTCCTCTGAATACATTCACGTGGCCATACCTACACATAGCCCTGTAAACATAGGTAAACAACAGTTTGGGTTTTTTTCCTAACCCCAGATGGAGAAATGGCTGAGAATTTTAGAGTAAACTCTCAAAAATATTTGCCCAAGGGAAACAGCATAGAAAATTTTGGCCCAAATTATTTAAGTTTGGCAAAGTCATAAGCAATAGAAAGCAGAATCTTATACTAGAAAGTGCTGGGCAGCCTTATGGCAGACACCACTATTTGTGCTGCTTCTAAGGCTTCATTTTCGTTAATAAGAGCTGCATGGCAGGGCTGGAATACCCTGGGGCTTCCTGTCTTTAATTTCCTTTGAATATAATCTTGGTCTTAAGCCTTCCTTCCTAAATAACCTCTGTCTTTAATTATTTTTTTAAGCAAATTACAACTTAACAAGCACACATTCTCCTAAGGCAGAGCCTCTAATTATCAAAATGACAGTGCTGTTTAGAATCTGAATTTCACAGTCATTCAGTGACCACCTTGATAGGTCAGTAAATAATTATAGACCATCCCTGCCAAAAAATAAATAACTAGGATATTATAATACATCACTGTATATGCCTACACCTTGCACTACTCAGTCACCTGGATGCTTCTTGCAGAGGAGTATTCATAAAGTGAGCAGCAGGGAGGTACAGATGTGCAGTCCCAAGTGGTCACACAATTAATGAATATTTGTAAGCTGGCTCACATTATTTTGGGATAAACTCTGAAGGTGTTTCTCGGCCCATATTTAGGCAGAACTGTCACAAGTACATGTCAGAGACCAGGATGCAGCTCACCACTTTTGGACACATTCCGCAAAATTATTTTCCTAAATGTAATTTTATAGTACATATCTTGCTGGGAATAACTTTTAGATCCTTAGAAAGGATGGTGTCATTTTGTGGGACTGGCTTTGCAGATTCTCTAGATTTGCGGTACCGATATATGGCTTCATCCTCTGTCATAAAATAGTCACTGTGTATGAAGCCAGAGCCTTTTAAATCTAAGCCAAGTTTGCTGCAGTCCTTGACTCCAAAATCTTTCAGAGCTGTACATTTTAAGTTAGAATATGGCATTTGGAATGCCTGTCAGTTGCTTTGGGCCTCTTTTATAGCATTAGTCCTCTGAAATTCCAGCATAGTTTCTTTATGGTTCTAAAAGAAATGTGCCCAACGTTGACCCTGAAGCACCACTGTTATTAGTCCTGCATTGCAGTTATTACATACATCACAAATTCCTACCTGTGAGGGGATGAGATTCAAGCAGTAAACCAAATAAAAGTGGGCACTGTCTAAACTATTGGATAGTTCTGAGATCACTTACTCTCCACCTTGCTCCCCACTTTTCTCTTCCCTACCACACACATGCAAATTCATATTACATCTAGATCTAGGAGGAAAAGAGCCATTTTTGTGGCTTTGCAGAGGCTTTCAAGAAGGTTTTCACTTCTTGTTCTGGCTGCAGGCTGTCCCACAAAACCCTCCTAACACATTTCTTAGTGGCCAACAGCCTCCAGTAGTTACCAGCTTCAGACTAGTGCTGAACTAGAATGGAATACTTGATTCCTCTGCCAAATTTCCTTAAGTTAACCATACAACTGCTCTACAATGTATTTTTAAGATTATTGTTCATGTGATATTATGGGTTTCTGTATATAAAAAGCCACATAGCTTCCCTTTAGTGTCTAGCAAAATTATACAGCAATATCCTTAGAAAAACAATTGCCAGTTATTTCAAGTACTTATTGAGTGAAAATGAGTATAAAAATTATAAATCATTCCTATAATTAATCAGAAAAATTATACAACAGTTTTTAATCCCTACTTTGAATCTGAATGAAAATTCCTGAAATACTTGAGTTGCCTTATTGAAGGTAAAGACCTGACTAAAGGAAAATGGATCCATCTTGAAAGTAAACCAGAAAATAAGGGCTACACACATCTTCATGTGTGTTATGCTACTCTGAGTGGAAAGATGACTAACATCACCCTAGATTCAACTTTCCACAGCAATTAGCTAAAGTATCTCAATTTATCTTTCCCTGACAGTTTATGATTTTAAGGAAATTTGAGATGTTTGGGTTGCTGGGTGTTTTTTTCTCCTGTTAATGGACATTTTAGCACCATCTGCTGGTGTTAAAACTTGCTCTGGAAACTGAACACCAGCTACCTCCTTCATTTAACTACCTCAAGGCCTACTTCTGGCTCTTATTAGGAAAGGTTAATTGCTTGCTTTTCTACTACAGATCCCAGGATTGGATAAGTAATTCATCTGAATGAATCACACATCCAGATGGAGTGTACCTTCTGGAGGCCATAGATCAGTAGCAATACACAATTAAAGATATACCTCATCTACAGCTGCATCCAAGGGTAGATGCAATTGTTTTTCCCTGCATAAAAATGACAATCCCTCACCCCTCATTCTTTAAAAGCTAATAGAGACTTTTTTCCCCCTCCTTTATTCTGAGCTGATACTGGTGTTTAGACTATAGAATTATGTTGTGATATTGGAGATTTAATGTCTGGGGTGCACAGTCAAAAAGTGACCTGCTAAAATTACCTCTGACTCTATCCAGTTATATAATTATATGACTTACCCCATCTAATTCATCCAGTTGCCTCTTTATTTCCTTAGATTGCTTCTGGCTCAACACCAGTTCTTTCCAGTTTCAGAACCTTCTGGGGCAAAAATAGTCTGAAAGCACTTTAGGAAATAGTCACACTAGGTCTCAGGTGCCCTTCTGCAGCTCCTATCCCAAATCCATGAAACATGTCCCACCTTCAGTACAAGTCTGAACTCTGCCTTGGTGAAGCCAAACTCACAGAATTTGTGAGTCTCTACAAGACTTGCCAAATGCCTGACAATATCACAGAGCACAAAGAAACCTGCCACAGACTTCAGGGTCTTCCCAGACAGAAAGAGTATCAGTCCATTTGAGTTTAGGCAGGTCTAGCAAGTAAGAGTGCCAGGGGAATTTCAAGTTGTTCACATCAATGACTCTTATGACATGAAAAACTGGGAATAGACCTGGGGATCATTTTTTCATTCTTCCCTTTCAACACTCAGGATGAATCTTTGTGGTCTGTACTTCAATCTCAGCTCCTACCCACCATCACCACAGCCCTGTCTGTACATTTCTTACATACCCCTTACTCTAAGGAATATACTTCTTCCTTCAGGTCCCTTCTGCAGCCATTACTGTCTCCTCTCAACTGACCTTTCTTTGAGTTAGAAACTCCTCCCCACAGAAAACCCATAGTTTCAAGCTGAAATTCAGTTGTCTGAATACGATGTAGAGAAACAATCTCTCAAAAACGTTCATTCCAAATTGCTCTGAAAAGCTGATGTAAAAGACCTAACAGACTGAAATGTCAGTTTAACAGCATGGTGTGTCAGAAGGTTCTGGGCTAGCGACAGGGCTGGGTAATGAGTTCCTTGCCCTGCAGCAAGGCTATGGACACTCCTTCTACAGACCTAGGTAGGCTCCGGTGTAACAGTACCCTGCCACGGTCACCTTTGGCAGCAGTTGCCCCCAGGGAATCTAAACAGCCATGAGACAATTAATTATCTTTTGCTTTCTTTCCAATCATACAGAAAAGGTTAAGCAAAGCCCAAACCCTACTTGCCCAGAAATTCTCTATTCTAGGGAGTGGTGACTGAAGACTTTTCAAATAGATGTTCTTGGGTAAGTTCTCAAAGTTATGCTCAAAAGGATCAAGTTAAAAAAACGAATCCTCTTATTTGTTAGAAAGATTGGTGTGTACACCTCCCACATTCACTGCCTTTAAATGGACCCGTTAATGTCTGGAGAGATACAAGACCAATGGCTCTTCTAAGGTTTCAGAAGGAGGATTAATCTGCAGAAATAGGACTACTTGCCTTTGCATAATCTTTTACAAAATAAGCTTGACAAAAGGTGCAATGCAATAATCAGAAACAATTCCTTAAGACCTGTAAAGAATCAAGGAGGACCTTGAACACCTTGTATGCATTGATCAAGAGGTTTAGGCCAGAGATAGTCCCACTGTCAGTCCTCAGCCTCTCTGGACTGCAAAATAAAGAGGCATATTTAGTATAATTAGTCCAATTATGTGTGCCAACACTGGTGAATGTCAATTCAAACTAACTTCTGAATTGCTTCTTTCCACATGAGTATCATTCATGCCTAATTTCCATCAATGTCAGTGAGATTCAGAATGAAGTTTATCAAGAAGAGATGATTTGAGCCAGGAGAGGTGAGAGAACTCTCTGCTGCTTCAGCCAAACAGAAACTGTGGAAGCAAATTAATTTGGGCAAATTTCCCATTAAAACAAAGCCAAAACCTTTTGAAAGTGTCCAAATGTCCTTTCCAAAATATTTTGAACAAATGAGTTCCTTTGAATTGCAATCTCCTTCTGCTTTTCAAATTTAAATGAATGTATATTCAAATAAAAGGTCAAAGTTGAAATGAAAGCTTTCCAAAATTAATAAAATTAATTGCCCTGATCACCTAGATAACATCAGTGACAGGAAGCCACTGCATGCCCTGGGAACTCATTGTACACTGAGACTCAGAGAGCAGAGACCTCCATTGCACTTTCCCCCAGTGGCTGCAGGCACATGGAAAGTGAGAGACCAAGTCCCTGCTAGGGATGTCACATAAAGTCATAGGGAAAGTTAAGTGATACTGAAAAAAACTGCATTTAAAAATGGCCAAGTACATTCAGAAAACTGTAGTGGCTTGCAGTAATGGTAGAAAAGCATCTGAATTTCATGCAGCAAATGTATCCAGAGAAAACTGTATTCTCATTACATTTGCCTATGTTAGAAAACATACATCACTGAGCACAATTTTTAAATATCTGAATATAGCTTCCATATGTCCATTAAGAAAGCAGGTAACAGAAATACAAACAGAATTCCCAGTTACTCATCTAGAGTTCTGACTCTGAGTTTCTGATGTCTTGAGACAAAGGATAGGATATTGCTAGCAATATATGCTACAAGAGATTACCCTCTTTGTTTCATTAACCTACCTGGCTAGTCAATTGTGGAAAACATTTTGCATTTTAAAAGTAGCAACATTTTAATTATGTGAAAAAAACCCCCAGATACTAAACTAAAATTAACACTTATTTTATGTGTGTTTCTCATTTATTGTCGCATTCTATAGGCAGAAGTAAGAAATTTCAGAATCATGAATAAATGTGCACTGAAAATCCCCACATATCCCTCATCCCTGATCCTCTATCTTGGAGAAAGGAACAAGACTTACTATTTGGGCTGTCAAAGGTCTTGAAGTAGCTCCATGTTAGTCCACATCCTTTCAGTGTTTGGTTTCAGGTGTGGTCACTCTGTGACAAAGAAATGCCATGCTTGCACATCTGATGGGTTCTTAAATGCTTTGGAAAAGGAGAAAGAAAAACTTTCCATGTATAAAATATTTTAATGAAAAAAATCTTCTGGCTTAATCACAATTTTTTTTTCTCCCAAGAGATACCGACTTGCAAGCCATTAGGATTTTCATAGGCCATATAAAAGAATTTCAAATGGCAGTAAGAACTATTTCTAAGTCTCACAGGTTCTCCCCCATCCATGGGTGCTCTTGCCCTGTCCTTTGGGGCTTTGTGCTACCTCCATCCCCTCATCCTTATATTAGGCTACACACAATAGGTATATATTAGTTAATCACAATAAATAACAAAAGTTTAGGTGGTTGAGACATACAGTTTTAGGTCTTGCCAAGAATAGTTTCACTGGGTGAACAGGGATAGTGTTGGATCAACTGCCTTTTTGTGAATGTGCTCACTCACTTTCCACTGTTCTTTATCAGACATGAGCAAGTAATTACCCATCTTCACCTCTCACCTAACATGGCTGTTTGCTGCTACTGGAAGAACACAAATAGTCTCCCATTCAACTTCGATATGATAAAGTATATGTTTCCTCTTGGAACTAATCCAGCTTCCTCTGGAGGCAACAATAAAAAGATCATTAATAAATGATGAGAGCTTTTAACAAGTATTGCCCTGGAATTTTATTAGTTCACTTCCTAACCAGCACTATTGTTCAGATAACTTCTGTTCTGACACACTAAAATTCAGAGGTCACTATGCGTTTAGTTAGTTAGTTAGTTAGACAGACAGACCTTTTGACTGAGATAACATCTAAATGTCCCACTCCCAGCTGGAGGTACGTGTTCTTTACATGGAAATCCTGAGGTTGGTCCACAGTAGATGCTGTGGTAGCTGTTTTGAACCACAGAGTTGGAAGGGACCCAGAAAGATCATCAAGTCCAAGCCCTGGCCCTGCACAGCACAGTCCCAACAATCCCACCATGTGCCTGAAAGCATTGTCCAAATGCTCCTTGAACTCTGCCAGGCTTGGGGCTGTGACCACGGCCCTGGGGAGCTGTTCCAGTGCCCAACCACCCTCTGGGGCAAGAACTATTTCCTAATATCCATCCTAAACCTCCCTTGACACAGCTTCGTGCTCAGGTGACTGCATGGGTAGAAGATGCTACATGAGAACAATGTGCTGGTTCACAGCTCACAGGCAAAGTGAGCTTGTAAATGTTAACAGGTAATAATAGCATTTCAGAGCAGTAAAACTGTACATACCATGCCAAAACTGAATACTAACCAACCTCTACTTCCAAATATGTCCCTTACAATAAGATTATCTCTTATGTTCCATTTAATTCAAAACGTAGTTGCGAAACTTACATCTGGATTTCAAACTCTAACTTCATGAAGAATCTATAGGTGACAATTCTCCTTCCAAAAATCACCTTTTGACAGTGATCAGAAGAGGAAAAGCAAGGCAAAGCTCAAGTATTAGGTATAGAGAGAAATTTTAAAAAGGAACCACTAGTCCATTGCAGTGAAGCCATGCTTAAGGTGACAATGAATTCAGGAGCCACAAAATATTACCTTCATGAGGGTTTTTTTCATTCCCACAATATAACATGATAGAAGAAAAAGAGGGGGCCCTCCCCCCACTCATCATTCTGGTGAAAAAAAAATTAAATCTTGAGCAGAAATCCCTTCAAATCATCATGAAAAGGTCTGTGCACAGCCTGGGTATAGTGCACTGAAATTAAAAAAGATGTCATGTAGCCATGTCAGCCACATCTGTGACCCATATGGTGCATGTAACAAGAGCATATGTCTGTACCTAAAGAGAACAGTGTATGCTGTATAAGGCTGGGGCAAATGTAAAAGTGAAGTAGAACACCTTCACATTACAAACACAGTTTGTTATTTGTGTCACATCAAAGAAAGAGTCTCTAGGAATTATTGGTCTCTGAAGTAATTTAATTATGATTAAGTGTACTGAGAACTAATGTAAATGGTATTTTATACCCCAGTGTATTAAAGTATGAAATCTAGTCAAGGTGAATAAGATTTACAGCCAAAACTCATGCAAGCTTACAGTAATTTCATGACACTTTTACTACTAGCCTAGACATTTCAGGTCTTGAAATAATTAAAAGTACACAAGCAAATTTTACTTTTTGGATGCTTACAATAAACCACAAACAGAAAAGAGAATAGGTGCTTCTCAAGCGATTTATGCACTTCTACTTTTATTATAAAAGGAACAATGATGCAGGGCAAATACAACCTTCAGAGTTTACTAATTAGAAAAAAAAAAGAAAAATAAGCATAGTGGGATGCCCACAAACCTCTTACATTTGGACTACTAAATCTGACCCAGACTAAAGCCTCAGGACTCATCTTTGGCTAATCCCAAATACTTGTCTGCTAAAGAAAACATTTGCTATGTTGAGACCTCGTGCATAACAGGAGCAAGTAAAGTCACCCAACTCACTTTAAAGATACTAAGGGTCTTCTCACAGATTTTTAAGGAAAACTATTCCCAGGTATTTGCCTTCAAATAGAATTAACAGTGTCCAAGAAGAAGTGCATAACATATCATTGAATAGTTATAGTTCACAGCTTTTCCAGCTGGAAGTAAACTCATTTTCCAGTGACAACTGTTAATCCACTCTCTGCAAGAGTCACTGTTTGAAAGGCTCCAGGTAAAGAGCAGAAACTTGGCTGATAGAAGAAAGTACCAGATGGCTGCTGGGATGGGAAAAAAATTGCAGAGAACAGTGAAATGTGAGTTGTAGAAATAAGGATTGAATCACAATCAAAATGTAAGTAGAGAACCAGAACCTTCAGATTTTAACGGGAGCCATATTAGCAACATAGCATCTACCCAAGGTGTAAACTTGACAGCCTCAAGAGGCCCTTAAAACGCAATGCAGCATTAACAAATTGCATAAATTAAATGTATAGAGAGTGCTCTTTGAATAGTTTGGTTTGCCATACACTTTGGCACAAACATATCTCCTTGTACCTAGGCTATACCACTGTGTGTCTTACACAGAAACTGTGCACTTTTTCAATCTTTTAACAAAAGTTTGGAATTCCCAATAATCTATTTGGGAATCCAAGGGCTGAAAATTCATATGCTAAAAAGCTAAACAACAGTTTGTGCTGTTGTAGTAGAGTTTGTCTTTAGTAGAGAAAAGTGTGGGAGAAATAGTGTGCGGCCAAAATTTAGCTCTAAAGATAAAATGTGTAACTGACTTAGGAATGCCAGTGAGAGAGTCTGGGTAACAAAATACATGGTCTTGACCTGCTGGTCAACTCCTTCTAGTTCTAGACACTGAAGTTAGTAACTTTATATCTGTCTCATTTTAACTTGCCTTCAGAAACACTGTCCTAAAGGAAGGTACAGTACTGCCTTAACATTCATAAGTATCCAAATTTGTATAAATTCTGCATATTTGTAAAGTAGCCCCAGTTGGGGACAAGGATGGTGATTGTGTGATACAATGCCTTGAAAGAATAGGGCCACCACTGTCAGCTGTGCTTGGTGACAATAGTTCAGGCATCCATTTTAGATCTATCCTGAAAATTATGTTCTGGAGGGATTTCTTTCAAGCAGTTAGGCTTACAGCTAATGCAGTTTGGGAAATAACCAGGGCTGCATGTCATACAGCAAACTCAGCAAACACGTAGTTGTTCTTAGCCAGCGCAGACACTCAGACTCGTCATGCCCATTCCTAGACACACACTTCTGTCACCTCTTCCTAGACACAGCACTGCAAAACAACCTTCCAGCATATCCCCATTTTCCCTTGCCTTTCCTTCCATTAGATGATCCTCAGCCTGACTGGCAAGAGAGACTTAATTTAAAAATTCCTGTTGAACTGAACTAGCTGATTCCTACTGCCAATGAAATTGCTTTTGCTAACAAGTCTGTGTAAAAGACTAGCACCTGGAGACACTAGATTGCTCAAGGGATTGGTAACAGGCTATGGAATATTTAATCTCTAGGGTACTGGCTTAAATCCAGAGTCAGGACCAAATGTGAAGCATCAGTCTCTTAGGCAGGCTGCCACACAACACCTTTAAAAGTCATACTCCTTCACTCAGGAGAGCCCTTACCAATCCTCTGCTGAGAAACCTCCTCTCTCCAGTCTGAACGTTACAGCTGAGACAAGTTGTAAGGCTGTAATTCAGAAATGTGCAAAATGTTATGCCAACACAAAATAAAAGTTTTAGTGCAACTGCCTGAGCAATGCTATGCACTAGATTTAGTGCTCTTTCAGAGGATGGAGGTGTAGCTCATGATTTTTCTGTTCATACACACTATAACACAAGAGACAAATGACAGCAGTTCTCTATGCCCAGAGCATATAGGCTACATGCAGTTATGCTAACAATCTTTAATTTCCTCTTTACTGAATCTTTATGAACCAATAATCCAACCAAAACCCCTTGATAATAGTCAACATATAAAGGAGAAAATAGTTTTAATGGAAATTAAAATGTAGGAAGGGTAGAAACCATCCAAACTGAAAAAATCCAAATAAACAAAAAAACAAACCCAAAAACCCCAATCAAACAAAAACCACTTAAGACCAAACAACACAATGGAAGTTGAGTCTGTTTTAAACAAAAGACATTCCCCTGCACCTTTTCCCCATATATAGCACCAGCAGCTGTCTGTTCCTTCTCTGGGATTGTGTTGGAAAGAAAACTGCTGTGCCACTCCCTTCCCTCCCCCTGTGTTATCATTGTCCACAGCAGATTTCTTCACACCCTTCATTATGCCTGATCCTCTTACTATTTGAGCAAAGACAAAATTATTTCCATTTGATGTTTTGTACCACTGTTCATCTCAATGAAAATCCAGTAACTCCCTCTATTAGTAACTCCCAACTTAGCAGGTCTGTGACTGTACAGTATCAGTGAAAGCACAGCTGGAGAAATAAACCCCATGTAAATAGCTGAAAAGATAGGTAAAAGTCTGGGCAGTGATCCAAAAACACTAAACTACAGACTCACAACATCTGGTTCATGGTGGATTCCAAGAAAGACAGAAAGACAGAAAAAGAAAGACAGAAAGAAAGAATTGATTTATCTGTAGATTTTTTTACATAAGGTTTTCATTTATTTTTTTGATTCATCAAAAATTTTACTCAATTATTGCAGTTTTATTCCTTTACCTTACTGCATCCTGTTGCTTTACTCAGAAGGAAGCAGCACCTCAGACAGGGGTTATAAGCAGCCCTCAGTTTCAGGCTTTCATGTTTTATTGTAATCAAAAGAAATTAGGGATAAAAACCTCTCAACCTTATTATCCAGCCTCTCTCTTTTTAGCTAGGACTGAGCTTATGACACACGCATGAGAAACGTATACTGATTTCATGATCTTTCAGGCAAATTACTATAAAAGAGCTGTCAGCTCCCCAGCTTGTCTGAGCACCGCAGACTCCAGAGTGAAAGCCACATAGCTACGTCCCCACCTGAAGCACCCAGGACTCTACCACTCCGACCACCACTCTGTGAGGAGTATTTTCTGCTTTGAACAGTTTTATTAGCTGAGAGCTTCTGCTGAGGAGTTCAGAGACAATGTAATTTTCAAAAGCTCATACATGACTTAAAATCATAAAAGCCCCTCTGGTTTTCAGGGATATTTCCACTCTTAATGTACCTGAGCTCTTTCCAAACTCCTGCCTCACCACGTTAACTGAGCATATCATTGATGCCACATATGACTGCCTGTTCTGGCCACACAGAATGCCCCAGGCTATCAACACGTACTGTCTACCACTCACACATTCAGGTCATCCTCCCCCACTGTGCTCAACAGAGAGCCAAAGATGCTGCCCTGAGAGCTGCCTTGCTTCTCTCTAGAGTCTCACTGTGGCAAGGACTCTCACCCAAGCAGGGAGCCCTCTGGGTATCTTTAATCAACAGTGGGGTTTGCTTTGCCTTAAGCTACTGGCACCAGACATGTCACTCATACCAGCTTTGTCCCCTCTGTTTACCAGGACTCCTCTGGGGCACCAAGTCACCTACAGCTGTGTGCCCACGTTGCAGGTAGGCTTTGCTGTCTCTCCAACCACTGCCAGTGGCATCCAAACCTCAAAAACTCTTGATGAGTGCACTGCAATAATCATTAAATGCACAAATGAGATAATGAGAAGCTCTGAAAAGTTTCCAAATTATTTCAAATTTGCCTACTTTGTGCTTCCACGCTGCCTCACTCGGAGCTGAGCCGTGAGTGTTTGTGTGCTTTCCAAGTGTTATTATACACATACAAACACAGAAAGAGAGGGGGTGATTGTGTGATTCTCCTGCCCAAGGACTAATTCCCTCCTATACCTAGGCAAGGTGTGCACTTTCCTACTTTCTCCAAACAGAAAGAAGGTTCAGGACAGAGTTTAGGACTTAGCAAGTGCTAACCATCTTGTCTCTGCCAGCGCTGTGCCCTAGCCAGGGGCACCACAGAATTTATTTCCATTAGAAGACCTTCTATGCAACAAGCTAGTGCCTTCCAGGTAGTACAGACTGCCAGGAAAATGACAACAAACTGCCACTCATGCCTCAGAATCTTGAAAAGGAGATAATGACATTACTGAAATGGGAATCCCATTAGGGCATTGACAGGCAATAAGGAGGAGATGAATTATGTCCCTCAGAAACAAAGTCCCTGAGAAATAAGGAAGCTACTGTTCTTGAAGATCTGTGCAATTATTCTTTAAGAAGGGAGCCTGAAGGCAGCAATTATGTATGCATATTATTCAAACCTGAATTCTTTCTTATAACTCTCTTTAAATTATGCCAGTTTACAGGACCATCTTTTCTACCTACCTGCTCAGAGCTTGCTGTCACAGCAAGATCAGCCTTCTCCCCCAGCCTGACCTCCTCCTGTCCATGCCTTCTCACTCCTCCTTTCACATCAGTCCTAGTTTGGACTGATCCTTAGGGAGCACATTCAGCTCTTCAGACCACCAGAAAACAACTGACTTTCACTCTGAAAATACTTGACTGATGTTCCACTGCCCCAGGCAGAAGATAGAGAATAAAGCAGCTTGCTGCATAGTTGACAAAGCACAAGTGCTTTGAAAAATGACTGATTAGGCCCTCCACCCCATACCTTTGTGCTACCCACATCAGTCTATATGCATATGTTCACACCCGAGCATCCAGATCACACACTGAACTAAAGGAATGGTCACAAATGAGAGAGGCAATTTCAAACCAAAGAGAATGTCCTTCTGGGTTATACTAACAACACTTCATAATGAAAGCGACAGAGAAGTTGCATGCAAGAAGGCAAAATAAATGCATTTCATGCCCTGCCCCAATCCAGTACCTTTTATCCCATCTCCTGCAGTTACTAGATTCTTCTGCGATCAAGTAATCTGGCAGAAAACTAACCCCAAAAGACAGGACAGGACAGAAAATTTTCACATGAAGCTGTTTCCAGTGAGTTTGGAATCCTATATATGGTCTGGAGAATGCAGGTATTAGCTGCTATGCAGCTTTGGGGGTTAAAAATGAGAGGAAGAGGGGAGACGAAATGTCTGCATTCAGGCTCAATGACTGGCCTTGTCAGGTGGAATTACTTAAATCATTTCACAAATAATTACCTTAGACTAGGTAAAAATCTAGCATTATACGAAATGTACTTTTGCAGCCCACGAACCACTTGAAAAGATGAATTAAGACAGTCAAAAGCAAATCTATATCCTTCCTTTACAAGGTTCCTGCTTTATAGGCAGATCTATACACAAACAGGCCAAAACAAGCTCAGACAGTCCAGCTTCATCCCATGCAATGGAGGCAACACACCAAGTCAGGGAAACTGCAAGGAAGTTGCTTTTTTCTCTATCTCAGCCCTCTGGCTTTTCACCACCTGGACACCAGCTCTAAAACAATGACCTCATCATTTATCATTTTACCTTTCAGTGCTTTACTTAATACATGACCTGCTCAGTAAAATATTTGCAGACTTGGTACTCTGGTACTCTATCCCATTACAAAGGCACGCAGAACATTTCACATCTCTCTCATGCAGGTGGTCCTCTGTTCTGACTCAAGGCAAAACAGAATATAAAGTTAGGCCAGTTCAGCAGTATAGGTGAAGGCATCTGAGCTGAGGGAGGGAGTACAGTAACTGCAGATGCCAGTTGTGGCTATACATTTCAAAGATAGTGCTAATTTATTTATTTGGCTTACAGTGACCAAATCCATCTGTCCAGTACAGATGATCTACCACAAGACGTCTAGGAAACACTACAAATCAACCTCTTTTTTATTAAAATTGTTCACACATGTACCAAGGAGCCACAGAAAGGTATATTAAAAATGGACCTGCTCTTTCAGGCAATTCTACTCCATTGAATATTATGAGTACACATGTCTGGGAAGGAGAAGAACAGAGGAAAAGAAAAAGCTTATGTATCAGATACCTTTATGTTCCCAGTTTATTTTTAGAATGATTAACAGTGCAAAACATAATGCTTTTTCAGTTCATTTCTCTATTTTTTCTCCATTTGAATAAAATATTTCCTGAGCTAGATTATCTCTTTCTCACTCTCTCCCCGCCCAATAGTTTTACACTGGATGATCTAGTTGCAAGTATCTTCAGACACAGTGATTTTGATTTACAACCCGCAAATACAATGTATGGATGGAAGTACAGACAGAGGAGTTTCAGTGCAGGCAAGGAGACATTTCTCTTCAGCTCACTTACAGAACGCATTTGCCCAACTGGTTTTGATTTCTATTTATATCCCTCACTAAGGAGATAGATGTGAAATTTGGTGCTTATGGCACTCAGTGCTGATAGCTACTGGGACTGTTGCCATCCTCAAAGATGGCACTGCAAACTGGGGACTCAGTGACACACAGGTCCCTCCCAAAGGAATTCTGCCCTTTCGAAAAAGAAACCCAGCAGAGTGAGGAAGATTTGTTCTGCAGTCCAGCTCTCAGTAATACATCCCTTCGATTCCAGTACAGAGCTTGCCTGAGCAAAGACTGGCACAAGAGCAAAAGAGCAAATCCAAAGACACACAGGTGACAGAAGCTAAGACTGAAGAGTACTTTACAGAACCCTTTATTATGAAAGGCTGCTAAGGAAATTGTTGAGTCCACAGTGACTGACTTAATATTTGTTCTCTTTTTTTCAAAGCCTCAGCTATTGTGCTCTCAAATTAAGATTTGGCTTCAGCTTTTAGAAAGACATGAATAATAATAAAACCATATTGCTGCACATATGACATGATTAAGCAGCTCTCTGGGTTATATACAGAGGAAATGTCTGAAAAGGCACTGGCTGACACTTATCAAAGAATTTGGAAATGGAAATTACAGAAAAGAAAGTAAATTAGCCAAGAATTTTAAAAGAAACAGGATATAATGATCAAATAAATGACATAAAATTAAAAACCCAGATCAGGAACCAATGCAAAAACCTCAGGAAGACATGCTGTCAAGCTGGTGACATCATATTTATGTATGTCCTATGTCATTCAGACATATTCTGGTGGTTTCGGTAAAGATACAAAGCATATGATTTTGAACCCCTGTGGGTTTTGTCTCTGTTGTATATTACCAGTTTTCCAGGGCTTTGCAGGTTACTGAAGTAAGTCTCCGTTCATAATTCTGTTGCTCAAATTCCACACAGTCAAGTCAATGTTGGAAGGGTGAGCTTTCCAGTAGTGTGCCGCTTATGGATAAAGAGTACAGCATTTTTCAAGACATGAGTTAATGAGTCATGCTGTTTGTGTTTCCCAAATAAATTAATAAGAACAACCAACAATTCATTCCTAAAGTTCCTGGATGCCCACAATTCCAATCAGCCACAGTGGGAGCCAGAAATGCTCTGCAGCTTTGGAAATTAAAACTGTCCTGTGTGTTCCAGAAGAAATTTCTACAGATGAATCTGATGATGGTTAATAGGGGACACTTAAAATCTTTGGAAATCAAATTTTAAAACTAAAAAATCATAAACCAGTAAAACATTAGACAACAGAACACAGTCTTTTGAGACTATTACTCTCTTTATGTGTGCTACCTGCCATCGAGCAGCAGACTCTATAATTATTAAGGTTATTGTTACTGACAACATTATCATTACAATCATTTATGTTCACCTTTGTCAATTTACCAACACCTGGCAAGAAAAGCTGTAATCTGAACTCATGTCCTGGATGAGTCTATTTTAAATGTGTGTAGGTACACTTGACACCTAAAGCATATCTGTGTGTAAGGATTTCAAAGGTTTGAGGGGCTGTTTGTTTGGGGGTTTGTTTTTTGATAACAAGCTGGGTGCTAGCAGTCCCTTCTGTGTGAAGAGAGAAGAGGTGGCTCAGGATGGTGCACAGGTTTGTCCAGCATGAGGCATTGCAACGCAAACAGCAGCAGCAGCCTCACAGGCTGGCTCCAGCCTGCAGCCTTCCCTCGCCCACACTGCTGAAGGGGATGGCTGTGCTTCCCCTTCCAGATGGACAGTTTTTAGGAGTTCAGTTCAGGAGAGCACACACACACAAAGTCACTTTAGCTTCTGCAGCTGCCAGACAACTGTCTTAACACTGTCCTGAAAGGACACTCCAAGACTGGGACTCATAGTACTTCGCTGTTAGAAACAGGAGCAATGCAGAGAGGCTGGGGCACCGTGAGGCTGGGCAGTGGTGAGGGCGGCAGAGCTGTTAGGAGAGGGCAGGCAGCAGTTCACCTGTGTGGGGAGAGGAAGGCAGGGCAGGCAGGGTTATGTAAGCAAAGTCACGGGTGGAATGTGCAGAATGTACACAGAGGGTGTGCCGGGCAGCGCCGGGAGTTGGGGGCCGAGGAAGAGCCTCCCATCGCCATGGGCAACAGTTTCCCTGGCAAAAGGCGTTTCCAAAATGCAGCCCATGTTCTCTGCCCCTGCTGCTGTTTCTGCCCTCCTACTCAGAGCCACAAAAGTCATCAGATACAAGCGTGGACAGTACAGCGAGCTATTTAATGATACTAAGATAATATTGAATAAAATAGTCAACATTTCTCCAGTGGCCTCATTCCCTTCCTGAAACAGGCAAGAGTTCTGCAATTGTTGGCAACCAAGCGCAGGCAAGATATACAATCAGAGGTAAAGAAAAAACTTCACGCCATTTCCGGAGCAGTCTGGGTTTTTTGCTCTTGGTACTTTGGATTTTTTTCCCATGACTAATTAACATATCCCTCTCTAAAGCCTACTCAAACCCCCAGCCAAATAAAGGGTGGAATAAAGGAGAATTTCAATATTTGGTGAGTCTGCTCTAACCACTGTAATGCTCCTTTTGTTTTCCTCTTCAGATGCCACTTGGAACAATCAAACCCAACTGGCAAAGGTATTGAAAGTAAGTCCACTTTAAATTTGCAGATGTTTGCAAAGCAAGTGCTTACAAAATCATGGAATAAAGCCCCATCCAGCTGAGAGGTAGAGTCATCAAACTAATGCATAAACTTAGGGATCTGTGGAAGTTTGTGTGTTGAGTAGCTTTGCTAAACACTGGCTTTGCAGACCTGCTGTGGGCATGCACATATTTCTGCATGTCTGACTATACTCTCACTTCAGTACCAAGTGAGTTGGGGCAGAATTCCACTCCTACTCAGCTGCAGGACTGTGTCCTGTGTTTTGTGACTGCCCACAAGCAATCTGAGTTAAACTATCTATGGTGGTACTTGAACTAGCTCTACCAATCAGAACTAATTATAAGAAAAGTTCACACATTGAATGTCAAAGATGAATCCACAGAGGAAATGTAACACATGAAACACATGTTCCAGACATGCTGTTCAAAACAAATCTGAAAAAAAATAAGGTCAAGGGACCTGGAATATTTCTCACAGAGATTCTGCAAGCTAAGTAGTGAAATGGCGTTAAATAAATTACATGGTTTCAAATTACTTGCTCTGCAGCTACAGACTACAGATTAGTATGGCTATGGGGGTAACCTGCTATAGCACAACAAATGTGTCTGGAGAAAGACACAAAGAAGAGCAGAAACCATCAGATACTGTTTGACTGCTGGCCATGACTTACTTTCCATTTCGTAAACAGCAACCAGTCTCTTCTTCAGGAGCAGGATGTTGGATGGACTCACGTAGCAGCTCTAGACTGAGAAACTGTGAAGGCAACTATTAGCAGGCACTGAGAACATGTATCACCTCAGTGCACACAGGCCCCTTGCAGCAAGTGGACACAGACATGCAGAGCCACAGGCTTCTAAAAGTCCCATCCCACAGGATCTGGCCAGACCTCAGTGAAGGACTGGGACACTAAGGTAAATTTAATGTAGTTCCCAGCATTCAGTTAATTTTGCAGGTCCAAAGCTTCACACAATTGTGTGACAACGATTTCCAGTGATAGCAATGTTCGCTTTTCAAAAAGGATTTTTCACCATGCATTCAGCTTCTGCTAGAAAAGAGATCCCCACTTCTTCTGGAAATTTCATATTCTCAAGTGCCATTTTTCATAGAAATGGCCTCATTTTTGAGTTCATAGAAAGCGGAAAAACCAATAAAACCTTTAGATGCTAGGTGATTTTTCATCTTGCTAGAAATACTTTAACACAATCCTAATTCACCACCATCCCAAGAAAGGCTGCCTATAACACACTGAAAGCCAGCTTGGGCTGGGAGCCAGCAAAGCACTTCAGCATGATTTCAGCTTTCAACTCAGGCACTGTACCACTGCCTAGAGTGAGATGATTTAAAAATCATTACAATTAAAAAGCCTAAATGGTTTGCTAGCTTAGAGCCTTGGTGTGAACTTCCTAGAACAAGTATCATAGCACACAGCAACACCATTTTGAGTTTATAATGCCCTACCACATGGCCCAACCTGAGTAAGGCCCTACAGATGAGTTCCAGCTGAAATTTGATGGGAATGGACAGTACTTGCAAAAGGCCTTCAGCAGAGGCCCTTGCATTCAAGAGTCTTTTATCCCTGTGTAGGTGAGAGTATACTTTATACATCCCAGGAGGAAAATAACTTAGTCAGAAAGCTCTCAAAGAAAGATAAAGAGTACAGACAGAAAAGCTATTGTGCATAAATCCAGGTGGAATCATAAGTCTTTCTCAAAACGCTGAAAGAATAAACCCTCCTCCCACAAACTACAGAAAAAGATGTGGTTCCCATACACATCTGAGTGGCAAAGCAACTTCCCACATAGTCACATCTGCCTCCTTTTTCCTCTGTTCCATCATTAAATTCTGTCATGAGAGTAAACACAAGAGGGGGCAGGGGAAGGAGAAAACGAGGGAAGAGGATTTGTACCTTAGATGTTTGCATATGAATTTGGCTTCAGCCTTCATAGTGTTTACAAGCCTTTGAACACTTTCTGTTTCTTTCTGCATTCTTTGCTGCTCCATTTTATTTATTTTCACCTTCTGCTTCTCAGATCTTCTGCCAGACTGCTTATTTAATTCTACTTGTTGCACTGAAAACACCATTGTTGTCATCCAAATTAATCCCTGAACATAATAAAAACCTCAAAATAGCTCAGATGACCAGTTTTCCATCCTTTTGTCGTACTTGAAGTGCAGTATAAAAGCCAGTACTTGGAACTCGGATGGTTTACACAGGACCAGTCCTAGGTACATGGCATTTTAGGAGACAGGGAAGATTTTTACTTCCCCTCTTAGTTTTTCCTTTCATTGGGTAAGATTGCTCAGAGACCCCCACCATCTCCAGCCCATTTAGCCTCTCTTCCAAGGTAATCAATTGCAAAGTGGTTTTCAAACAAACTCAAAACTTTTGAAATATGGAGGTGGCCTTCTCTTAGCAGAGAAGGAAGATAAACTAAGATTACCTTCACATTTAGGGATGAGGGGAGGAAAGCGTCTGTGGTGAAGTAGTAGGGCACTCTGGCTACACATTTCCTGTTAAGTCTCCTATGTTCCTCTCTTCAAACTGCACAGTGAAAAGAAAATTAATAGAAAAAATAAGACCAGACAAGAAAAGGCAATACAAGACAAGAGAGAAACATGATAGGACCAGTATTTCCCCAAACGTGTAGTACCATTATCTGCCCTCATCCTCTTTTTTTCCCCTATGCAGACTTTTCAGAGATGAGAAGGGCTCTGAAAAGACTAAACCCTCTTTTGCTGCAGATCAAATGTCTCTCCTTTTAACAGTCGATGGAGATGGAAGGGAGCTAAAGTGAATGAACACAGCAGTCCACACCACTGACCCAGTCAAGTATTCATTTCATGCTTCATGGAGAACAAAAGGGCAATGTTGTTCTGTTTGAGGCTGGACAATACTCCTCGCTGGAAAGCTGCTGGTGCCAGCTGTGCACAGGGGGACTCTGCTGCTCAATGGGCAGTAAGGGCATGGGCAGCAAATGAAGACACCCAGCAGATGACACAATGTGATCACACAATAGGACATGGTCAGCCTATCAAATTTGTAATTTTTAAATGCAATGTTTTGCCTATTGGTTTTAGGGAGGAGAAGAAAAAAGTGGCAGATGCTGAAAGAAGGAATCACCAGAGGAAGGAATGACAGTATCTAAAGCACTCAGAGAGCAGCATAGACTCTACTTAGTTTTCTTACAAATTTCAATCCCCAAACCTCTCAACAATAACAAAAATTCTGGAACTGCAAATAAAGAATTTCTTTTTTTCTTGCTGACTTTGTCCAGTCTCTCAGTACTGCATTTTTGCAAGAGTAACTCACTGATTATCCTTCAGTCTTTGTAACTTCCTTGATTTAGACTAGGTGGCAAATAAATATCATAAGGTGAGTTTAAACAGTGCATCAGTGAAAAAAATATTCACTTGAAATATAAGCAAAACATTCAGACTGAGAGTATAATATTTTTGAAGCTGTTTCTGGCTTTTAAAGGACTACTTTAGACCTTTTCTTATAGTCTCAAGGACTCCCATTTTATTTTTTTTCCCCCATAGAATTTACAATTATTCCTACCATTTATGTCATCCAGTACTGCTTCTAAATTAGAAAACCAGACTGGAACTTCAGCAGCCTGTCTGAATGTTAACCAACCTCGGCTCCTCCACTCTGACAAAGCCCTGGCTGAGAGATAAAAAAGAATCACATACCTTACTTTTTAAGAGCTATTCATGCCAACTCTTCTTCTTGCTGCTATACACTAATCACAAATTAGAAAGCATTTTAATATTGTCAACACAGAGACCTTATGCAAATCCAGATATGAGAAAGAAATCAGAAGAGTACCAAAGTCTTTGAACATGTGCTTATGCTGCTTTAGCAAAGAATTAATTGACTCGAGCATATGCAGGCTGCTCTCCACTCTATAGATACAGAAGATGCTACTCTAGCAAACAGTCTGTTTTGGAAAGTCAGTCTGTAACAATAAAAATTGAGATTAAACCCAAAACATTTTACACATTCACTTTTTACACTTAGGATCTCACTTGATTTTGCCATTTGCAGATTTGGGAAATGAAATCGTAGTTTTCTTCTTCCCTTTCTGTTCACACCAGGTTCCCTTTTTAGCTCTTACACTAAACACAGCAGGATTGAGTTTAAATAAAATCCTGCAGTTTCCAGGGGTCTTGTGGATGTATTTTCCAACTCACAACTCACTCATATCAGACTCTGTGAAAACCAAAACAAAAAGCAAAGTCTAACCCACATTTTGGTCCTAAGATATTTGCCAGTAGTCCTTTAATCCTGAAAGATAAAACCAGAATAAGATTGCTACATTTATGCAGAGCAAAAAGTCCTCCTAAAATAAAGCCTTAAAACTGTGGGGGGGTTTCCTGAGTATTTGTCATGGACTGAAATAGCTGATTGCTTCAGAAGGTCTGAGACATAAGCAAAAGTTTGACATTGACACTTCCAACCTCAGCAGAAAAATTATCCTGTCATTTGAAAAAGCATTTACCACCTTGTAGCTGCTCTTTCCCATGCCAGTGTTTCTGTCCTCCCAGAACTGCTTAACAGGGATACTCTTCCCTATTTTAACTTGGCTGCCATCAATTAGGGGTAACCGATAGAGAAGAAAGTAATGTGCATAGCTGCCTCTCCACATCTCTGGAATCCTTTGAACTAGAAGCCCCTCAAAGCTTTCACTGAAAGGCAGGTTTTTGCACTTGGACTGGGGCTGATATCCCTGAAACCATAATATTTACATTCTTTCTCTTTTATATTGCTTTTCCTTAACGCTTCCACGAGACAGTTAAAAATAGAAGGTGAGACACTATAACTAGACAGAAGGCTATTTAGTGGCCTGGTGCTCCCTGTGGGTTCTCCATGCTTGTTCATTTTTGATGAGTAGGGGAAATACCTACTAGGTCAATCAGTGCATCTCTTCCTACTCCTGCCAGTGCAAGATTCCTATATTGCACCTCTCTGACCTGGCTCACACCCAAGTGGCTACAGGATCTCTTGCACAGGTTATGTAATGGAGGCTGCTGAGTTCTTCATGTGCCTTGCTGACCTGGAAAATGAAATAGGCTCTTCCCGTGGAGGATCTATTTGAAGGCCTTCTTCAGTTTATCTGACTTGCATGTCACTTTGTCTGCTGTCCATGCCTGTTATGGGCAGTTATCTGTGATTGCAGGCCTTCAACAAAATTTTAGAAACTTGTTATTTCCTTCTTCATGTTGTCACTATATTTTCCAAGCAATTGAGTTGTCTTTTCAACGTCACTTTTTTAGGGTCTCCTCATAATAACTAATCTCTTGAATATCAAAGTCTAATACAGAAATAATAAGACGTTTCATCCTATCCAGGGCCTTTCATCCCAGAAAGTTTCCAGCATATATAATCTGTTTCATATGGGGAAGCTCCATACTCCAACCAGCATGGGAAGAGTGAGACCTGTCAGCCTTCTTGCTGTCTTTTCACCTTTCTTCACAAGTTCCTACTACTACAACACAGAGTCTCAGTGCAGTGTCAGAATGAGTCATATCTTCATGTTACTGGGAAGAATTACTTCTTTGGTGCACAATTCCTATGCACATGGGTGTTTACTGTGCCAGTGCTGCATCATACAGATGCAATTCAGTTAGGGCAAGGTAATCCACACTGCACAGCTAAAACACAAATCCATGCTATAGCTAGAAAAAGAATGACAAATATTGCTGTCCCCTGCTGAAGGGTAATACACAGAAGGAGTGGTTCTTGAAATCTCTCAGTCACCATTTCTTTATAAATCTGTTTACGTAGCTTAGAAAGCAGCAATGCTAACATGCATCTGATGTTTTTCCATTCCAAATGCATGTCTTTCCTATAAATAATGTTTTAATCTGTTTCACTGCATTTCAGCTATGAAAAAGCAAATGACTAAATGATTGAACTAATTTTACTAACTTGATTTTGAAAATCCAAACACTGACCTAATTTTTCAAATTTTCAAAAATCATAGTTTAAATGATTCCTCTAATAAGTTTTCCATTCAGTTCCCAGTGCAGAGGCCTTTTGTTTGTTCATAATCTTTCCCTTGCAAAAACCACCTCAGCCCTCTCTATTCACACTTCACAAGACCATTCCTGTGTATTTTGTAACATGCAAAACAAATGAAATACATCTTGGAATAGAAAAAAAAAAGAAGAAATAATAAAAGTTTCTTACCACAAAAACAAAATTTCCACTTATTACACTTTCCAGTCTAGAATATTTGTGGACTTTAAAAGAATGGTTTACCACCATGAAAAAAATCTATTCTATGTGCTGTATTTAGGTATACGTGCAAAATGGAGACACATAAATTACAGTTTCTTACCTGAAAGAAGACTCTAGTACAAGAGTCATTGTGACCTTTATGCTGTTTCCATTAGAGTTTCCCTATAAGTATATAAATGTACATATGCATGTACATGCACACACATACATATATACTTAGCAGTGTTGGTTGGTGCATGACATAAACAACATTGACATCAAACTAGCTCAAAAAAAAATCTCCAGGTAACCTTGGCTTCAATTCCACTTCTATTTCTTTTGGTCTTTCCATTTCTCCCTCTTTAACTTCGCTTCTTCCTCGCTTTATTTTGTGACTGATTTTTTGCTGTTCTTTATGCTTGATTAGCCTTTTATTTTGTCTGCCAAACACCCTCTCAATTTAGATTCCTCCTCAAAACCATTAATTCCTCCTCCTCTACTCTTTCCTTTAAATGCAACCCATGGCTTGTCTCTTTTAGGCTGCAAATCTTTTCACTAGGGCCTACACTTTCAGTGTTTATTTGTACGATATCTGATTAATTTGCAATCCTTTGAAAATTCTTACTAATATTTTAGTAGTTTTTTTCCCCTCACACTTAGGAAGTGATACAGTGTTTGTCTTTTCTGAAGCCAGAGAGATAAAACCGTGATCCATAACTAGATGTACAAAGCACAGTGGAAAAATTAGGTGGTTTCAGCCAGAAAAACTAACAATCAAGAACCTTTTGGCAGGTCTGAATTTTAACTTAAAGCTGCAAAATACATCATTTGAGACAGTTTCAAGTCTTGACCAAATCTTTACTGGAAATTACAGTAGCAAAACAAAGCAGAGTCTCCTGAGACCCCCTCACATCTAGGCTAACAGAGTTAATCACCTGGCAGCTTGCAAGCATTTATTTCACATAAGAGGGAATGTTCCAGATGATTCTGGAATTTGATGGAAAAGATAGTTGAATTCAATAATATTAAAAACTCTGGCAGCACTAGCTAATGTCAGACTTGCCGGGCCCAAAATATGATTTCTCTTCAAATATTGTTTCCTTCTCACAGAGTTTTAATGCTGTGAGGCTCCACCTTCACTTGTGCTTTGCAAGACCAACTGGCTAGAAATTTCACCGACAAACCCCAAATAAATTCACTGTGGGGCCCCACCATAAACAAAGTCATATATGAATGCTATTTTTATTACAAAAGCTGTAAAGGTTTCCTGGAAGATTGTCTGTGAAGTTGCTGAATACTACATACCTAGCCGAGGTTTCCATGATACTGCCTCCAACTCCATGGACTTTCCAGGAGACAGGAAGATTTTGAATATCCTGTTCCCGTTCCAGTGGAAGTGCTCAGGTTGAAGGAGAGCATTAGCCAGAGTCTAATAAACTTGTGCTTCTGAATAAGCATTCTTTTTAATTTTTCTTCCGGAGATGGCAGTAGCATCCATGCACAGATCACTTAACTGCCCAGAAAGGCAGTTAGATTTCTGAGTTTTCACTTGGGTGCCTGGCAAGAAGAATACAGCCTTTAGTAAGTGGAAGATGTGACAAAGAGAGAGACATTTCTGTATCATGTGACAGACTAGTTTTGTTCTGTCTCCTCCCTATCTTACATCCTTGGCATGAGGTATTTCTTCATCTCTTCTCCAGTTTGTTGTGCAGTCACAACTGCTGTCAGGCACACTTTCACACAGAGGTCATCAACCCTTGAAAACATTGGGGCATGCAATTATACCATTCCCATGAAGCCGACCTTTTCAAATAAGTTGATTTTATTTTTCCAGACCAAGCTTGTATCAACAGTACCCCACCAGAGAAATACAGTTGAGGAAATAAAGAGCCCAAACACTTTATGGGCAAGCTGCAACAGTGCCATTAATCTGCTCACCTGCCTGTCCTGCCTCCTCCCACCCAGCCCTACATCAACTCCAGATCTTTCAGATGTCTTTAGTGTTTAGTTAAACAAAGAAGGTGTTTTCCTCTGTTCCAAGTCTTTCAGTTACTTGCCTAAATAATTCTAAGTGACAGTTTTTAGCCTATAGCCTTCTGCCTCCTTTCTAGCATTATGCAGACCACCCAACACTTCAGCTCCTTTACCCTCCCTTCTCCTCCTACAGCTTGTTGCATCTTGGGTTGAAATTTCTCAGAGGGTCAACGACAAAACATGTGTTCAACTTGTAATGGATTCAGCATGCAGTAGATGAAGCTCTGATCCTAACTGGTCCTTGGATGCTGTCATGGTACAAAGTGACACCATATATTTTTGGGTTTAAAATAAGTTTCTGATTCATGCTCCCCTGGTATTGGCAAGACCACGTGAGTGAGACAGAAATAAACTGTGTGACCTCCATATCAGCAGGGAATCTGTTTTAGGTTGTGCTCACAGAGCAGAAATGGGAGAAGGGAGAGCCAAACAGGCAGCACTTCAGATTTCAATCTTCCTCCTCCCCCTCCATGCCTTAGTGTATACCTTAGCCCTTGCAGGGTTTCCATCTTCCAGGGCTTCCTTCTGGCCTAAACTTCTGTTTGCTTCACAGTGTCCTCTCTCAACACATATCCAAATTTTACAAAACAAATTTTACAAAACAAACAGCATTAGGCTATTATTTCTTACAATCTAAAGATGAGTGTCAGAGAACAAGCTACTGTCAAGCAGGAGAGCTCTAAATGTCTTCCTAAACAGAGATTACTTTGTTGAATAAAAAGCATTTCAGAGCCAAGGAATGATATGTTTATTTTCTTATCTCCTTGATGAAACAGAACTAATTTCTCTTACGTTCAAAGAGATTGTGCTTGGAGAGCTCAGTTTTTAGAATTACAACTCTTAACATTCCCATTAGGTTCTCCTTGCAGTTTAAACTGTTGCCAGCAAAATATAGACAAACCTGCTGGGTGTGGTCTGATGCACATCCAGGAGGTCTCTCAAACCATCTGTTTCTAATGGTTCTAACCTATGATTAAATTGATCTAACAGAACAAAAGCTGTATCAAAGGAGAAAAGAACTTTATCTAGAAATGAAAGAAAATTCAATCAAGTGTCATTTTCTGAGACATTTAAAAGGTGCTGCATCTCCCAGCAGGTGCTTAAGACAGGAAAGCCTTACCCAGTGAACAGTGCCTTCCCTCCCATGAGCAGAGCAATGAGTTCTGGTCCTCATCCACAAACCACAAGACCAGTGAGCAGCTTTTCTAGCAGAAAACATAAAAGAATTTGCCTTTAGAAAACAAAAATACAAAAAAGACCCTCCCAAAAAGCCCTCTCATGTCCTCCTGAACCCTTCAGAAATCCACTTGTTAGACTTTTCTTCATATTTCCAGTTGTACAAGTGTTGAGAATTACAGGGCAATAGGTAGGTTTGAATTGTGTATGTGTGTGACATGACACACTCATTTCTCCATATTGTAACTTATGCAGAAAGGTTCCGAATTTGTAATGATGGTATCACAACATTTTAGGGGAATACAATAGCATGGAACCACTGTACCTCAACTTCCTGAGATTAAAACTGTTCAAGCCAGTAAATACATTTTTCAGAATAACCATGTTTGTGACAAACCAATAATTTGACTGTTCCATAGTGGTGCCAGATCACAGTGTCCAAATTTGGGGATCCCACATAAAATATCCTGTACCAGGAGATCATAAAAAGAGAGTGAATTCACAACTGAGCCACCTCTAGTCCTCGCCTGGACGTGCTTCCTCTGCACTAGTGTCGCATCTCTCTACCAACAAACCCTTCCCCAGCCCAGACAGTCCTTCCATGACACCACCACTACAGGCCCTTTCCCTGGCCCTGCACCCTACACCACACGAGGTACAGCAGAGTTTTGTGGCACTTCCTCTTGTGCACGTATCCTGAGGACACTGTTGTGCTGCGCACACCAGAGCAGGAGGACAGTGCAGAGAGGCACCAATAGGCACTTCAGGAGACAGGCAGACCTTTTGATTTCCCTGTGCTCTGAGCCTCTCTCCCTGATGCTCAGGGTTCAGTGTAACCAGGGAGGGGAGGGGGATGAAAAGGATCACTCACTTACTTTACTCCATCACAGCACATTCCTAGGACCCCAGCCCTCAAGGGCTTTGCTGAACTTGCTGTGTGTTACACTCAGTTGGCTGTCTCATTAAACACTGTGTTTGGCAAATTCTACCTCCCTTAGGCCATGTCTACATGGTAAAGCTTCGCCAAAGTTTTGCACACCCAAGGTCAGCTCAGGGCATGGAAAATGCACATGCTGTAGCTGATACCGCTACAGTGGTGGGACTCCTGGGACTGATACATTCTGTGCTAGCAACAAAGTCCAGGTCAGTGCACCTTCAGCTGTTTAGGAAGGTGAAGTCCCTAAACCAGCATAAAACCTGCTAACAGTGTATACTGTGTCTCCACAGGGTAGTCTGTTTGCAGCCACAGCACAAGAAATAGCTTTTGCTGGGTGCAAAGACATACTAATTGCAAGGTCTACTTGTACATTCCCATCTGGCTTCTCTTTGTTCACTTTCTCTTCTTTATACACCATAGAGCTCCTTAGTCTTTACTTTGGAAAAGACTCACAGTTGCCTCAGGATGTAACAGAAATTCTCTGTGAATTTTTCATGTTGTGTTTACAAAATACACAGGTTAAAACATGCTTTTGGAGCTCAGTTTCTTGCAGATATCAATTATATGAAGGCTCTTTTTGTTAAAAATATTATCAACATTTCACTGGGGGAGACATGTTCAATACCAAGAATGCAAACTGATGGGAGCCAAGGGAGTCAGTGATAGGCAAAGAGGGCAACATCAGGTCTTTGGGATTGTCACTGACACATCATGACAAACATTCCCAAACATGTTCTGTGCAAAATAAACTGTGCCCTTTCTCCTTAAAATAAACATCCTTGTTATACTTACTGAAACCAGGAATGTGCCATTATTAATGATAATGTAGTGCAGGAGACAGCTTTTCTTAAGGTTACCCAAAATATTTTTCTGCTTCATCAGATGTATTGTTAGAGCTCACCAAACCCAGAGCTGTGGTGCACCTGTTTTCTCTCAGACACATCTTATTTTTCTTCCTTGGAAGTCCCAGATGGCGTCCAGGTTTTCCTAAATTGCTACCAGAGCTAATTGCTAAATTGCTACCAGAGCAATGCCCCAGAAGATGGGGAATTGCTTTCTGCGGTGAAAGGTGAACAAATGGGTGGACTCAGTGGACCAGAATGGCCAAGGAGACAGAAAGAGCTGTGCTAACACCAGCGTGGGAGGAAAGAGGGGAAATGACAGCTGTAGCTAGGCAGGCAACCACAGTAGTTTCAGGGGCTTTGATTTGGGGGTGCTCAAAGCAGGAAAATTTTAGGGACGCTCAAGGGAGAAAGGAGTAGCTTGGGGCTGGTAAAAAGCTGGCAAACAGGTGGTTCTGTTGGGAGTCACTCAGCTATGAAATCACAAACCCATGGAAAATATTTACTAAAGGCCAGAGTTGCTCCACCTGAAGGCACAGAAGGCAGTCTGGTTTCTTCATTTGTTTTTTTAGTTCTTTTGCTTGTTTGGATGCTCTGTGATATTATTCCAATATTATTTTTAGGAGGTTTCTCATTTAAGAACACCCTGTGTTCAGCCTAATGGAATGGCTTCCCAGCCTGTGACTGGACTCTGAAGCACTGCTTCCCTCACACAAAAATTCATCTCACACTAGTAACTGCAGCAAACCAACAGTAGAAAGAGACTTGCATCCATTTAGGGAAGAGAAATGGAATTCAACTCAGCAAACTCACAACTTGGTAGTGGCTTTGCTGAAAATCCTGCAGAGAAATTATTGACCCCAAGATCATGTTAAAATCAACAACAAAGAGTAACACCACTAAACCCCTGTCCTGAGGGCCCTGTAATATTAAATAATAATAATGATTATTTTAGAATTTAAGTAAATCTGAACAATTTTATGCACAAACAATGGAAAAGACTACTTCCCTGTGATATCCATCTTGAGAAGCTATATCAACATTTCCACACTCTGGCTTCAGGAACCACATCAGGAAATCAACAAATATTATCCCACGTGTGCATTGAACTTTTCTTCTTGTAACAAGCAAACAAGAATTATTTTCTTAATAAACATACAACAGACAAAAGTGCTACTGAGAAAGATCATAAGGCTAAGAAAAAAAATTTGTGATACTGATGAAAACAAAAGCTTTTCTCCTTCCAGTCAGGAATGGCTGGAATTGACACACATGGATTGTTTATGGCTGGTGTTGCACAGAGGCAGCTTTGCAAGGAACTATCTGAATGGGACTGAGGTAGCACTTCATGCTGTCGGAGAGACCTTGGAAAGTACCCAGGGGGAATAAAAAGAAACAAACAGATGATGCAACCAGACATCTATAGGCTAAAAATGCTCAGTCAAGGCTAGATAGGAATTCTCTTCAGGGATATGATCTCAAGAAGAAGATGGCTCTGCAGGAGAAAACTCTCAGGCTGATCAATCCCAAGACTTGGCATTTTTCAGCAAATGCTCTGCTCAAGGGCTTTCAGGGAGTCTCACTACAGAGCCTGTACTGCAGGGATGCTGCCCACATGCAATCCTGCACAGCAGGTTAGAATGTAATGGGTATTATAGGCAAGAGAACTGGATGAAAGTCTCAGACCCATCACACTGGCCTCAGATTGTTATCTCTAAGAACCTGAGCACAGTGAAGTCATGTTAACTTTGTCTGAATCATGTTCCCATTGATTTTTCACATGAAAGAGAGGTTGGGGCATTGCAGTAGCAAGCAAGGAAAATAGCATTAGAGATGTGTTTAAGAGTAATTTTAGGGTGGGTTCTGTTCTTAGAAATCCTCAATCCAAAGGCCATGAGTTGCTACCAGACTAAACCACATCGAACACAGCACAGGGAATTTGTTGCATTTTTCTAAGTAGCCCAGCATCTCTAGATTTAAAATTGCCA
>NW_008662623.1:39744-54638 GCF_000695815.1 Acanthisitta chloris
TCAGCAAGCAGGATTAGTCTCCTGTGAGGGCAGTCAGATTACCAACAGTAATAAACAAGCAGTAATCATTTTAAACTTAGGAAGATTTAAAATGAGATTCAGGGAAATGCTCATTCTCTGCTTTCATTTTCAGGAAAAGAAAAAAATTCTTCAGGGGAATTAAGGGGGAGAGGGCAGTTCTTCCCTAGAGGTTCAAATATATCTCCCAGGCAGCACAAAAAAAATGTTGGTATTCTGTACCACCCAGTGCCTGCCCACTTCTATGCTTGATTACCCCGATAAATCAGCAAACCTGTTTGTTACAGGCTCTCCTTCCATTACAGCTGTTGCTCTGGTTAACATCTTCTGAATCATCCAATTCATCAGGATCACATACATGGAGCTTTAATCCTTTGATTTTTTTAAGTTACTTTGTTCTGAATTTTTCGCTTCATCCCCTTACTGACAGAGGAACTGAATAAAGATAAATAAGGCAGAGTAGCATTGTTTTTCTCCTCTGCTCTATATTTTGCAAGGGGGATAGGAAGGGGGGACCAGGGTAGCTCTCCATTTCACAGTTCTTTAGTGGTATCACTCAGCGTTGATGTGCAGCCTGAAATTTGAAGAGTCTGAAAACTGGTGCTGAACTTCTGAAAGGCATTCAGCTCTTTTGTGTGCTCCCAGTCATTAAAATTCTATTTTTGAAAAATGTATATTAAATAGACAAATAACTTGGTGATTATTCCAAGCCCTCCATCATTGCTATGCCTTTCAGTACTGATTCCTGTAAAAGGAATAAAACTGGGAAGTGAGTTACAACTGAAGTGTAATAGCTACATAAATTATAGGGAGTGTTAGAGCTGGGAAAGGAAATGGGGAACATAGTAGGACAAATGCTTGCTAATGGGCTCTCCAGTCATTCACCTGCTCAAATCAAAATCAGACGTGAGTACACCCACTGGAAGGACACGGGAGAACATATTCTATAGCACTGTTTCTCTCAGAGTGATCTTAGGATTAATGCACACAACCGCCCCCCCCGTATTCATCCCCATGCCCTCAGCAGTCACTCTCAGCATGTCTGATGGCTAACCCACTTAGGTTAGCTTAGTGGCAAGTGAAGAATATAAGGAGACCAGACTGCTTTAAGAACAGCAACAACACAAACCTGCATCCCTTTGGGGGACTTCAGCAGCAAGGCCACCTCCACCCCAGGGTGGGCTGAAGCAAGCACAAGAGTCCTCACTGAAGAAACTAACTTTCCTGCCTGCCCAGTACCCAGCACATGGGAGCCCCAGACTCTCAGCACTGCTGCAGTGTAATAAATGATAACAACAGCCTGAAACCAGGGGGAAGACACCAATCCCTAATGGTGTTGGTACATCTTTACATAGCACATATATAATATACAAAGATATGAAAAACGAGGGATGATGACTAAACCTCAGATTGTTCCATGGTTTTACTACTGATCTGACACCCTTTGTTTTGAAAATCAGACTGCATAGTTCTTTGTAAAACCAAGCTCTACAGAGATTGCTGAAACTGAGTTGTTCCAAGTTTTAGCTGCTTTCAGGATAGTGGATTTCAAAACTTAATATAGGCTACTTGTAGGAGCTTTGATGGAGAAGGAACATCTCTAATATTTCGCATACCTCATGTTGGATAAGACTCACGCCAACATTTATAAATTCTTCAAGAAGAAAATACCACAGCCTTCCTTTTCTCTACTTCTCACCTGCTTTTTTCCATCTATTTTTCTCTCCTTTCAGTAAAGTCAAAACCTTATGGCATTACAAGAAAGTATAATGGACCAGTATAATGGACCTGAATCCAAGGTTACCAAATGAAAAAGTACCTGTCTGGCCATATCATGCCAGGAGGAAGGAGTCTTTAACTATCGAGTTCCTATCACTATGATCAAGGATTTTGTTTCTGATTAATTAAAAAATAGGTAACATTTGCACTCCCAAACTCCAAATGGCTGACTGAGAAGACTGGTTTTAAGACTAAGAAGAAGAGAAGACTGAGAAGACTGGTTTTAAGAGAAGACAGTACCCTCCTTTTATCAGAAAATGCCACCTGCTTGCTATTGTAGAAAAATTCCCTCAAACAGAACAGAAAGACTCGAAATCAGCAGTACCATGCAGCATCCACATCCAGCTGGGGAAGACAAACATTGGCCAGGGCCAAAGAACATACTGTCAGGATAAAGAGACAAGACCCACAGCAAGGGGACAAAAATGCACCACATAGAAAGGTGAATAAATAGTCCAGTGGGAACATTTATGAGACTGTGACAAAGCTTGGCTGCTAACAGAAAGGGCATTACTCAGAAAACAGGGAAAGATGACACTGTTTTTTAGAATCACTTGTTGAAAAGAAAGAAGCAAAAAAAGTGCCAAATAGCAACACGTCCCTGAATATCTGACTTCAAAAATAGAGATTGGACTTGGTAAAGGTCACTATTATTCTTTATAAAACAGGAAAGACTTTCTACTTTCAAATCTATAATTAGACTTCAATGGAAAGTTACATTGTAAGCTCAAGAAAATTGCCAAACTTTCAATATAATGCAAAGAATAGTACAATCTTTATTCAAGTCTGGTCTGGACACGTGTTATATTTTAACAAGTACTTTGCACTGGAAAAGTTCTCAGTCACAGCAAGTTTTTAGTACCATTGGAACCAGATATTCCAAAATATGTACAGAAACAGATCATTGTAAAAGAGACATCAAAAGGTTTACCTTGAAGCTCTCCAAGGCGTCCAAGTATAGTGGGGATAAGAATAACACAGGCCTACTGCCGACCTCCGTGTCCCCCACCCTGTGGGACTGCTTATTTTGCAGTCCTCCAGGAACGTCCCTGGCTTGTGGAGGCCTCAGCAAACCATGGGTCCTCATCACATCATCATCATAACTTTGTACAGTTGGCAGTCTGTCTTCCAAGGAAGTTAGAGCACACTTAGCTCAGATATTGAATTTCCTTTCACCTCTCCAGAGTATGGTCTTTCCAACTCAGGGTTAAGCTTGTTTGCAATTCCTGGGGAAACAGATTGCTGCTATTGCTGTTGTCTGCACTGTGCATGGCTTATGAACAAAGAATTCTGGTTTCTAGGGCTCTTGCAACTCTTTAAGCAGTCACTCCCAAAACGAAAATTTCCTGAAATCCAACCCTCAGATCTGAACCTCTTGAAAAGCAGGGGGTGAACAGTCTGGATTTAAATCCTCTGAATCAAGTACCATGCCTCTTTGTTTTTAATTTATCCAGATTCAGAAAAAACACAGATTTGATTCTAGCATGGCCAAACCAGAGTCTTGCTTAACATATCTGGAGAAAGTTACTCCTGCAAAATTTCTGCCACCTTTACTCAAGTCTTGCAAGAACAAAGGCAAGATTCCAGCAGTCAGTAATCCCAGATTCAGCCAGATCAGCCTGAACATGCAGATCCAAAGTATGCACCACTTCTTTAGGACCTCTGCAGCCCCACAGCACCAGGAGCTGGACGCTCCTGCAATCAACAAAGCTATAAGCACTTCATTAAAAATTGCACTGTCTTCCCCCTTGCTTGAATGCAGTTGTAATAATGTTAAGATATACGTTCATACTATCTACTAGTGCAGACATTCCATAAACACTTAATCCTGCTCAAAAGACCTTTATTAAAGTTTAAATATAGCTGCTGTTCTGTGCTACTTTCCAAGAGGCAAAGCGACTCTCTCCAGAGTCAGTTTTGATTTTCCAGACAGTCAGGGTCTGCAGTGGTCAGACAAGGACCTGAACTCTGGGAGCTCTGCAGCAGTCCCTGCAGCCATCATAAACCACTTCTGATGGGTTCAAAAGGAAGTTGTGTTAGATGGGACCCATGGGAAGTTACATCAGACCTTCATTTGCCCAAAGAAGGTCAGCAAGTCAGTGTGTTCAGAGAGAGCATGCAAAACATGGCACACATTGCAGGGTGTGGAGAAAGAGGAAGGCTCTTTCATAAGAAAGAAAAATAATTGACATGGCATATTTCATCTGACTGCAATTTTTCCCTATTTCCTGGAGAAACAAGAGCACAGAGAGAACAATTTACACACACTCATGCACAGCAAGTGTATCAGAACACATATCTTTTGCAGAACACATCCTCTTGCTCTCTGTTTCTCCATTGCCTGGAAATGAATGCACTGGAGACTCTATACTTCCAAATCTCCTGCTTTACATGTTACTGTGCTTATGTTTGTTACCCTATTGCTTGAAAACTGAAGCGTTTCTAACTGTTGCTTTGTTTTAGTCACAGAGCTGTTTGGTTCCAACTAGCTGGGAATGTATTTGCACCCTGGAGTTGATTCATTGGTCAGAGACATGCAGGAGATTGTAGTGTGAAGCAGCAAGACCTCCTGGCTGACTTCCCAAGGAAGAGAGGGATCCTCTGTTCTGGCACACCCAGCACCTGAGGAGGGACACTGATCTCATAGGGTAAGGGGTGCCAGTCCAGCCTCTCCTGACACTCCAAGCAGCAGGTGAGGGAGGGGATTCTGCTCCTCTACTCTGCTGTGGCAAGACCCACCTGAGGTGCTGTGTCCATCTCTGAGGTCCCCAGCACAGGAAGGACATGACATGTTGGGGTGGGTCCAGAGGAGGCCATGAAGATGCTCCAAGGGCTGGAGCACCTCTGCTATGGAGACAAGCTGAGAGAGTTGGGGTTGTTCAGCCTGGAGAAGAGAAGGCTCTGGGAAGACTTTATTGTGGCCTTTCACTACTTAAAGGTGGCCTGTAAGAAAGATGGGGACAGACTTTTTAACAGGGCCTGTTGCAACAGGACAAGGAGTAGTGGTTTTAAATATACGGAAGACAATTTTAATGATGAGGATGGTGAAATACTGACACAGGTTTCCCAGAAAAATAGTGGATGCCCCATCCCTGGAAACATTCAAGGTCAGGTTGGATGGGGCTCTGAGTAACCTGTTCTAGTTGAAGATGTCCCTGATCACTGCAGGAGGGTTGCACTAGATGGCCTTTAGTAGTACCTTCCAACCCAAACTATTCTATGATTCTATGAAAAAAACTCTGCCAGTCTGCAGGTAACAGCATTAACTGTGTTTGATGATGGAAGTGAGATTGAATTATGATTTATTATTTCTAGCAAGGTATCATCTTTGCCAGATTCCTGTACACTGTCAACACAAAACAGAGTTCTACTCTGTTTAAATACCTGTTCAACACTGATTGGAAATAATGAAAAAGCTAAGCATCTTTTGCCAGCACAGCAAAAGCCACTCAACAGTCCTCTCTGACAGCAGTACTGTCCTCTAACTGCACATAACTGCCAGGACTGAATTCTGGGAGCAAATGCTCCCCTGAACAGTCAGAGAAGAGTGGAACTCACAAATCACACTTGTCCATTCAGTTTTGATCAACACCCTCTCACTGTTCTGGAGAAATGAAGCCCAGCATCCCTGTCCTTCAGCTCTTTCAACTCCACACAAACACTGCCAAGAAATTGGCATATTGCAGTGCTGCCAATAAATAACAACATTCACTCAAGAAACCCCTTCTATTTGTCACCCAGAAAACTTGTGTTCACCAATTCTTTTCACATCAGTTCCTCTAACACAGTAAATTGTTTTTATTCAGCCAATAGATTGCATGGAGGTTTGCGAAGGTGAAAACTCCCACTGTTACTTAATAACCCATTCACAGTATGAAGGTTGTCTTCCTTTCCTGTCTGAGTATCTTAAAAATCCTCTTGAATGTATGTAAGCCTGAATTCTCATCCCACTAGGAAAACATAGCTCAGGTTTAGAGAGACCTATTTAAAGTGAGAGATGAATGCACCAGAAATTCTATTCTACTGTTGAAAGCACGCTGACCTTGAGACTCACAATAATGTCCAGAATTAGCTTGTCAGCAGCCCAGAGATCCAATCTCAGTTTTCATGGAACTGTTCCCAGAGCAGGTAGATAATGTCCAATCTTCAAAGTAACTATGTCTCAAGTTATCAAACAAGCAGAAAAAAAAATGACACACCAAAGGGCCTATTCACTAAACAGTGGCTTACACAAATCAGCCAAGCATGGGAAGATCTATTTTTCTTGCTTTGGGCGACAGAAATGTTGCACTACAAAGGGCAAGAATACAACTTGCAAATAGATTAGGTGAGTTCGGCATGGACAGAATGAATTATTTCAGCCCAATCAGAAATCTACTTTGAACATCAGAGTTTAGAATTTGATTCAAGTACTATGTTCAGATTCGATTAGCAGAGACCAAGAAAAAGAAAACTCAGGGAAAAAAAAAAGCGGATGAAAAATGTACAATATCTCAGCATCTCAAGAAAGCAAATTCTTTTAAGCCAGTGTAACACATGTTAGATATTTCTAATCCATGAATTCAAAACTAGATGGTTCAGGTTTTATGTACATAAATTCAAACCGCCTTGAAGAAGCAAAAGATTACGGCATAGGCTTCACCTACATGAAATAGGAATAAGGACCTATAGTTTGGTGGGTCTGTAAAAACCACACAGAATCCCTAGAAGTTCTCCAATGCAAAGATGACTTTTTCTGCCCTTCAGCTGAAGCCTGAATATATTTGGAGCAAAGAAGGAATAACAATCAGCACTTCGAGTAGGGGTGGCTAAGCTATCCTTAGCAGAAGATCGGTATCAGTACTCCTGAGACAAGCAATGAGGACAAACCCTGAGTCCTGCCAAAGCTTTTACTGTCCATGAAGGAACAGATCTTCCAAAACTGAGCATGATTTTATGCAGGTTGCTGATGCTTTGTCCACACAAAAGATTCTTGCATTGCTAACTCTTGCAAAAGGGTCTGTACTTATGTTCTGAGAAAGCTAAGTTTATACCTCAGCCTTCTTTGCTTTAGTGACATACAATTTACTTTGTTGCCACTGCAGATCACCACAGAGGCATGATACACTAGACAGAGTTTTCAAGTAATTTACTGTTCCTAAAGCCTTCATGATTAATACTGTAATCTCACATAATTTTGTTCATCTCACAGCCCTGACCAAGATAGCTTTCAGCCCTTGGTGCCACTTCTAGACCTAGTCTTGGAAGCTTCTACCCCTTCTCTTCCTGTTCTTAGCTCTTTGGCGTGTACGGGGTCTCAGAGATCAGTTCCTTGTAGCAATATTAACATCCGATTATTTAGGGGAAAAACAAAGCAACACAAAGTACTTTCCTTTAAAATTAAAAAATAACTTACAAAACTGATTTGCTCATAGTCTTTGGTCATGTTATTTCTTGCTGTTCCCATTTGGCATGATTAGAAATCCTGAGAGAGAAAGAAAAAAACCCACACAATTCACACTAGGAAATGCGAAGAACCAGCAAAACAGATTGGGTCAAAACTGCAGCCTGGATGCATTTGTTTCTATCCATATTAATGGTTATTATTATGGCAACACCTTGTATTGAGGACCAAAATCCTCTCCCAAGCAATGACTCATTGTCTTTGCTCCCAACTATCTGCAAGATTCCTTGGAAAGAATTTGAGATCCTCAATGCACAATTCTATTTCATCCCAAAAAGCTGTCAGACTCCTCAGAGCTGCAGGGGAGTGTTTCGCCACAACCTCACACCTCTCCCTGAACCTCCTAAGAGCTGCAGCATCTTTGCACCAGAGAAAACATCTCTCAATTACAGGTTAGGCTCCCAGAATTTCTAAGCATCTTCACTGAGAATGACATAGACAGAAATTTCAGATCAATGCAGTAGAACCTGACCTCTGCCACACTGAGGCTGAGAACCACATTCTGTTTTAGAAACCCCACTCTGAACCCCTTTTGGAAATTTTGTAAAGATACACAAAACACCACAAAATCTGTGCCTATATCTAAATGTAGTTCCTGGGCTACATCCCTAGAAACAATACAGTTTTTCTTAGGCTTGGCAGGTCTACTGATTTGCATAGAGACCATGGCTCCAATCATGCCTAAATGGCCTCCATCACTCAACATTCACTTCATTCAGTGCATGGCATCTACTGCCCCCACGGAGAAGTCAAACGGAAAACAGTATTAAAAAAATAAAAATTAATAAACAGCATTTGGCTCTCAATTTGGGCATAAAGTATAAGGTTCAAGAGCCTAAGGGATTATACTGCATGTGCACAGAGCAAATAGCTGTGAGGTTTCCTAGCCTGAGAGTTTTCAGACAGGGTGGGTAGCTCAAGGAATGTGCAGTAGGTATGGAACTGGCCCTATATCCAGCCAGGATGCAAGTCCAGGCTTTGGCAGGAATCTGAAAGAGGATGGGACAGCAGGGGAGACAGGACATGTGAGAGGTTTTCCTCTGTAAAGGGCTTTCTTTTTTTCTAAGCACAGCAGAAAATGCAGAAGGAGCACGAACTATTCTTGAAAGCAGGATTATACCTGCAAACATCACAGGAGGAAGAAGATAATTAGGGCACTGAGCGGGAAAGTAGATTGGGGGATGAAAACTGAATTTAGGGGAAAGGGGGAGGGAGTAACTGGGTAGACAGTGGAAATTGAATGGAGGAAATGTGACAGAAGAATGGGCAATGCACAGTTTTTCTGTACAAGCTGAGGGGTATAAGTGTCTCCCTCCAAATGAGACACCTTCTGAGAGACCATGGCTGGAATCAGTGCATGAGAAAACTGTGGCTATTGTGGAGGTTTGGGATCTTTTCCCATCCTTACTTTTGAGCCAGGTCATTGCTGTGTTCTTTGAATTTAAGCTCAGGAAAACATGTAAATAGATAATATATGTGACAGATATCCATGTGATATAGCAGAGAATACTTTTTTTTTCCTTATTTTTGATGTTGACATGAACCATAAAGCAAATTAATAGACCGTCTGAATTCACCTCAGAATATCAGATTTGTCAGCTAAGTACTCAGCTGCAATTTACTTTCCAGGGAGGTTCTTCTCTGTCAGACTGACAATTCCAGCAACCAGAGGATCCCTTGCCATCTGGAGTAAATAGTATACAGCTTAATTCTGAGGCAGAAAGTCAAGTTACGTCCTTTAAAAATAGCATCTTCACTGTGGAAACATACTTAGGATAGACATTCAAAGCAAAATGGATTCCCCAAAACTACCCAAGAATAAATTCCACCTCATACTCATTCACTCAAGAAGATGGTTCTGGCTTCCAGGCTTCAGAGCAAACACACAGCTGAAGGCATATCATGTCTTACATATCACAGCACAACATATCGTGTGCTCCACAAACAGCATTCCCAAGTCCCTCTGATTACAGCACCCAGAACACCTACTGCTCAAAACTGCCTTACACACTCAGTCTCCTCAAGGATATCAATCTTTGAAGGTGGAAAATAAGTCACATTTAAGTCTACATGGACTTCAGTGACTTTTTAATCAAACAGGTATCTATATTGCCAGATTTCGTATAAATTCTAAGTACTCTAAAGTTAAGGATGTTCAAGTTTTGCTTGGTCTTGACATTCTCAAACTCAAAACAAAACAACAAAAATAAACAGAGAGGAAACTTCAGAAGAAGGCATGCTTTTATCCATTCCCAGGGTTTTTTTACTCAAATACATAGGGCAAATTCTGCACAACATCTTTATGGCCATCTCTTTGAATTACAGAGCCCTATGTCAGCTGCAGCAATTGAAAATGCAACTGAGAATAGAGCTGTTTTAAGGCCAGCCAAGTTGATATTTCATGTAATCTTTCACAGTGATGAGATCATATTCTACTACCAAGCTAACACTGTAATCAAGATAAGTCCCTGTTTTAGAGGGGCCATGACTGACACATTCCTTCTCTCTGCCTTAAAGGCACAATCCTGCTTCTACAGCAGTCGAGTGTCTACTGTTTCCTCTATAATTTCTCGAGATTTTAGAGAAAAAGATACTTATTTTTCCATTGCATATAAAAATAGAAGAATGACCTAATATAATGAATAAATTATTCTTGAAATCCCAGGTCAGATTTTAACATGTGTAAATTTAGCTAATTTCCACTGTGGCCCATACTCTGCTTCACCCTGAGCACGTTGCTGCCTCAATATCCAGGAAAGGTTTGTTTAAGAGCAGCTACTTTACTGCCTTGCTTTGCTCAGGCAACCCCTAAAGAACTGGCACTGCAGATCTTTGCCTCTTGTTTGTGACTGCTCTAGCCAGGTTCACTCAAGCATATTTAGTTGTCAATCTGTAAACAGGTAAACGTGTTTGCAATTAACAGAGTGCTTAGTTTACTGTATATAAATCAGGAAAAGGGAAAGATACTATTAAATGAAGACAGCTATCAAAGGCATTAGTTTGCTTCCAATTAGGTTCATAAGGAAAAAGCCTTTTCAATGACCAGTTTCCGTTGGATCTAACTAGATGCTCTCATTTGTTTTGCAGGGGTCCAAAGATTAACCCTTCATTAGGGAAAAGTTAAGAGAAATGGCTAATTTAAAACTCATTCCCCTACTCCATAGGTTTTTGTCTTCCTTTTAAGTGAGAGGATTTGCTGGTAGGTCATTTATCTTCTCTGACAGATGCTGCCGTTTAGCTCTGATCACTTTGTAAAGTGCACACACAGTCAAACCCAAAGGATTTCAAGGAAATTTTATGTCATGGAAACAAGGAAAAATGGCAGTGTCATAATGGTGTTGATTCTTCTAAGACATTATCCTGACATAGTAATTACCTAGCCGTATTCTGCTTGTTACAAACTCTCCTTCATTTTCCTTTTTTCCCTGCCTGTTTTATATTTCAGACATAACACTTATAACTAAGCAACCACTCAGATCAAACAGGTATAGTCAGTATTTGACCAAGCAGATGGATTTCCAAAAAACTCTTATGAAGCATTCTGGAAATTCATGTGCGTAGACTTGACACACAACAAACTTTCCTTTCGAAAAGTATTAAAAGCATTGCTAAAAGTACCTTTTTTTTTTTTAAGGACAAATGAAAACCAGTAATTATCACAATTTGTGGACCTTAATATAATCTTTTCTCACTTGAGAGAGCTTCTTTTTGTACAAACTACATTTCAAAAGGCTTCAATAAGGAAGAAAGCAGCTACTTCCACAATCATATATGAAGGAAGAGAAAAGCTACCCTGCGCTAATTAAACTCTACTGGAAGAATTATTTCCACCCTCTCAGACTTGTCCATCTCATCACAGTTCTTAATTCACTTCCTGGCTGAAATGGCTGAAGCCTGAGTGCTTAGGGAAACCTTCATTATCTCTGTAGAGGGAGTAGCAACACAGAGGCAGGTGAGAAAAGAAAGATTTTCTCCAGGATGCAAAGTTCTGGGGCATCACTGCAGGCAAGCCACACTGTTACTGCATTAACAAGCACAGCCAGTGCTAGTCACTCGCTCTCACCACACACTCAGGCTCTCCATAGCATCCCACGTTACCTCTCTTCTCTGAACTCTGATACAGAGAGGGTCTCTCTTGCCCAAAGGAAAGCTGAGCAGAAACACACTGATGCTGTTTCACAGCCCTGTACTATTTGATTTAATCCCCATTTGTTGTGTTCCTTTGCCACCCCTTTTCTCAAGGCTGTATCTCTCACACAGCTGTTCCACATTGAGTCGGGGAATTCATTTGGAGACTCAGGAAAGCAATAGCTTGGCAATTCCAGCACTGCAAAGGCAAAGCTGAAATGCCTTTATGCAGCACCTGCTGAGGGGACCTTTTACAGCTTTCATAATATGGAACAGGAGTTTGGCCCCAAGGGGAGGATCTCACTATACACATGCAAAACCCCAGGTTCTGCCTCATTATAGTTATTGGCCTCCCAATTAACTTGCTTCCTGTGAGAGCTGGGAGGAAGGCATTTTGCTCTCTGAGATTTCAGGCTCTACGGTTTGTGAAGTTTTTTTGCTTTAAGGACTGTGTATGTCCCTAATTGGTGTTTGTCACTAACAACTCAAAATACTTTTCCTAGCCCAGTTGCTACACACAGCATCACATCCACTTTTTACAGAAAGGTACACTGAGGCACAGGACAGGACTTCCTGCCATGGTAGCACAGCATGTCCATAATCCAGCCCAGTTCCCAAGACTCAAGGCACTGTGCACAATCTGCCTCCACACAGCTTCTCTGATTGCCCATGTATCAGATAACTATCTGTACATGACTTTAATAAGTAGTGTAAGAAATACTCATTCCTGGAAAGGTTCTGTGTTTGAGAACATATCTGGGATGCCCAGTCCTCTGTAAGTTTAATCTGTCTTATTTAAAATGTCTTTCTGGTACATCATTCAGGGTTGTCCACTGGCAATACCATATGAAACATTAAGATATTCCATTTGTAATTACATTAACAAATGTGAAAATCCCCGAAATGAAAGTTCTTCTCTAAATAAGCTGTGTAATGCTTGCAGACTACTTAATATAATCAGCATCTATGATGTAGCACATACCTACAAAGTGTTAAACTGTGCTACTGTAGTAAAACTGTCAGCCTTGATTATTTAAAAGGTGTCTACCTGCAGGCTTCGCTTTCATTCCCTGTTGTTGTTAGTACATCCCATATGTCTGACCAGACTGGCCAGTGCTCCACTCTGTTCATATTACACTTGGTCCCTGCTCCTGATTTATCAGCCACAGAAACAAAAGCTTGGCTTACCCTTTCTGAACAACAAAGATTTATTCTTGATGGCATCCCTCTGCAGTCAAATAAAATTCTTGTACACATTTCTCAGCAAATCCACACCAATACCATAAACATCCATGAGTAGCCAAGACAATGACTACTTGTTGTAATAAAAGATGGGGATCGTGCAAGTGCTGCAGTTGTTTCTAACCTATAATAAGGTCGACATAGCATGAGCCTTAGTTTCCAAGCTCACTCGTTCCTTCCTTCCCACCACTTCAGGTTCTTTCAGCTCTGTCTGCAGCCCTCATCTCATTCTCCACGTCTGCAACTCCCATTTATACTCAAGTCTAGCCCATATTCATTCCAAGCATCACTGAAGACAGGAATACTACCTAGGCAATCTCTACACCGGAGTTAAACAATTTATACTGCCTTCACACCACAGCAGAAATAATGTTGAGGCAATTTTTGTGTTTCTATTAAACAGTAACATGCATGAAGCAATATGAGGTAGCTCCTACAGTTCTTGTCCCTGATGGACATGGGGAGTAAAATATTCCAGAATCTGTCCTTTCATAACCACTACAAGAACTTGAAAGTTTAAAGGGAGCTTTGCCTGATCCAGCAGCTTTTAGCAAGAGGTTTTTTTAAAGCAAAACATGCCTTAAAATAAATGCAGTCTAGATTATCTTTGATGTGAACCTATAGCTGAGATTTATATTGCTTATCCATATTAATTAGACTAGCCAAATTTTTTCATATCATTTTGCATGCCTGGGGAGACAGAAAGATAAAGATTTAATTTTCTCTGAATGGGCCATTACTGGCTGTGAAATTGCTTGCTGTTATCTAAAGTAAAGCTCTTTGTGGTCTAGCTGTATTTGTTCTGCATAATGAACAGAATGCCAGTGGTTTCATCTCCATACAGTTCCTCACTCCGGGCACTCCACAGACACAGCTGACTACCTTTGCCAGTTAAAAATGGAGTTACCAGAGGCAAAGAAGATTTAGTGGTCAAAACCCAAGTCTGCGGCAGAGTCAAGAATAGAATTTCAAGCTTCTAAACTATTCCCAAAGGCCTGTTTTAACCACTACACAGCTCTGTGCTCACAGGGTGCAACCACAGGTCGAATTCTGCGCCAAAGGGAGAAGCCAACTATGGTGTTGTCAGCTCCACACGCACTGTGAGCATGTGTACATGCACATTTCCTTCCCATCCCCCAAACCTTCAAAGAGCTGTTCTTATGTGTCATAAGAGAATAAATGCCTGAGACGTTATCTGCCCATTCCAAGAGTCCAGAGAATGTGTATGACATCATGGGCACGACTCCCGCACTAATCACATTATATGCTGTTTAACTTAACACTGCTAAGCTTTGTCTGATAACATTGTAAATATCATTTTATTGTAAATTAGATTATACAAACCTCCTCAGAGTTTAGGTCAGTTCTTGTGTGAGGTCCTTGTTCCCCCTCCTGTCTACTACCCCAAATTGAATCTTTTTGGTGACTAAGCCAGGGCATTTCTACAGAAGGAAGCACAAGAAGAAACGAAGGCTAAGCCATTATCTGTTTCTAAGTCAGCACTGCAGATTGCAGTGAATGGACAGCAGACTCCATACAGCTGTTCTTTTTCTCTTTCTTCCCTTGGAATAAAATCAATAGGTTTTGTTTTTCCCTTGAAGCTGGCTGGATTTCATTACAATCTTCCTGTGAGGTAGCATATACTTGAGATCTATCATTTCTTTCTAAGCTGAGTTATTCCAGTTGGTAGCCATTGTATTCTTCTCCTGGCCTTAAGGTTTCTGATGTGTTCACCAAGGAAGATGCAGAAGTGTTAGTTTATTTTCATTTTTGCATTTGATTCTGTTTCTGCTTCAGACAGAGCTATACAACCTGGGACCAGAACTACCAGCTCTCAACACCAAAACCAAGGCTTTGATTTTTGAAGTGGGAACCACTACTCAGGTGGGATGCAGACCAAGCCTTCATGTCTTCCCTACCTCCTATACTTAGGACAGATAAATCCTATCAGAATTAACTCAGAAAGAAAACCTAAGCGAGGCTCATCCTTCCTCAGCACAAGAACCACATGGTGCAGTTGTCTTTCACTTATAGGATCTCCAGATAAAAAAAAAGGCTCTGCAGCCTCCTCACTCTTCGCTTGTTGCTCAAGGCCCTATAGATCCTCAGGGTAACTTTCTTGCAAGACACGGAATAAAGGAATGCTAGCAGCTCACAAAGGGAAGTAAACACAATCCAGGTGACTGTTCAGACCAAAGCACAGCTAACACAAGTGCCAGTAAGGCAGCGCTTAACTGCACTGAAGACAGATTCTCATGTCCTTGAGCAAACCACCTGGCTTCTG
>NW_008662623.1:54659-61976 GCF_000695815.1 Acanthisitta chloris
CAATGCTGCACAAACACAGCAAAGGATGCTGGAAAATAAACATTTTGAGATCTCACATGAAACTCAATCTACCAGAACTGTGATTACTATACACTGCATTTGTGAAAGGTTAATGCTATAGAAACTGGATTCTGTTAACTCCTAATTTCTCAGGACAGAATTTAATGAAGCTCCTGAAACTCAAGTGGCTCCCCTGAAAGGAGACACTTCTCATCCTGCAGGAGGGTAGTGAACATTTCAGTGGGTGGCAAGACTGTGCTCTCTTCACTATGTCCTCTCTGTCCTTGGCTTCTTGCAGAACTCATCACAAATACACGTCTACAGTGGTTTTCACAGCCAGTTCATTCCTCTTTCCACAGAGATAAAGTGATGAAGCAACGTGATTTGTAGGGCAGTTGGTTGCTTGGTCATGGAATTATCTTACAAGTAACATTCCCCCAACCAAGTCTGCAAAGTTTCTAATTCCTTTTATTTTTGTTGTTGAAAACAGGAGAATAATGCTGCATTTTAACTATTTCATTAGAGAAAAGAACAGACTTTGTAAGGTATAGAGAATATATATACACAGAAAAGAATAATTATGGAATAATTATCGAATCCTATTATTTACAGTTTTGGATGGGTTTAAGTGTCTCTGTATAAGCATACTAGACAAATTAACCCAGTACTATATAAATGAACTTGAGTAATGTAACTCACATGAACCATTAGCAGTTAGGCTGAAAAGCTTCAGTCACCAAAAATGACAAAAATGGAGCCTTTTAGCATAGGTAGGAAAAGAGGATCTTAATTTACTTTATTTTTCCCTTTTCTCTCCCTCTGTTCCTTATTTTAGGATGTCCCATCTAATCACCTGCTCTGAATAACTCTGAGCTCAGAATTACAAACTCCACCTCACACACTAATATATGTTAAGTTTTAGTTTTCCAGTGTCATCCTTAACAACAGATACAGAGAAGATCAGCTACTGGGCAAAAAATCCCAAAGAAAGTTGACTGCAGAAAATTACAGATTCTGTTCCAATGTGTAACTCTGTGCCTCAGCCTGAACAGTCTCAATACCAAGTGGTGAGTGAGGCATTTAAAAAACAGTCCCAGGTGATAAGGCAAGAAAACTCAATGGATCTTTGTATCTGTGCTTAATACAGAGAGCCACAGCCTTTTTGCAAGGAGAATGAATTCAAGGCAGCAGCACAGATGAAAATAACACAATGATAGGAGGATTAACTGATAATCCCCACAGGTATCACATGGGAAATTGCCAAAGTATTAACTGTGGTATGAAATCCAGCTCATAAACAAGCCTTACTGCAGGAATGAAAGAGAATAAGTGACATAACTGGTCATCATAACCAAGAGGAATACATGCTCGATGTCAGTGACATTGGGAGCTCCCCACAGACTCAGAATAGAGTCTGTGAAGTGATTACTGCTGTTTTGTATTCCATAAATCATCTGGAAATGCTGTAGGTAGGTGGCTGAGGATACAAATCCAGTACTAAAAATGAAACCTAAAATTTATTCAGTGAGTGGGTGTTAAAATAGTAAATTTAACTCAAGGTTCATGCATAAAAAATAATGGATGAGGAAAAAGTGATTCTTCCTGTGCTTTAAATCAGCTATTACCAGTCATGAAAGAAATCCTGGAGAAGTGGATTGTTCTCCAAAAACATCAGCACAATGTCAGCAGTTGGAAAAAACTGTCCTGTTAGGAATTTTTAAAAGGAGGACAGAGCAGAAAATGGCATTATTCCTCCGAATAAATCCATAGTGTGCCCATCTCTTCAGTACTAAGCACAGTTCCAGTAATTGTGGAAATACAAAACCACAGAAAGGGCAAGAACCACAGTGTACCAGAGCTGCACAAGAGGGGTTAGAAAGCCTTAGCACAAGGAAAACTTAAACAAGCCAGAGCCTTTCAACCTGGAAAACAAGAAGAATAACAACTGAGTTCTAGACAAGCTGTTACAGCACAGGAAAGGTAAACAGCAATGATTATTTTAAAGTAGTCTTAACAGAAATAATGGGGCACCAACTCAAACTGGCAGTGGCGAGCGAGCTCGAAAGCAAATAGAAGGAAGTTCATTTTCACACAATGCCTAATGATGTTGTGGAACTCATTGCCACGGGATGTTATGGCAGCCAAAAATACAAGTGGGTTTTAAAAAAATGATTAGACATTTTTATGGAAAAAAAAACTCCATCAAGGAATATCAAAAACAATGATACAGCTGCAGCCTCCAGCTCAGGAAGGTCTCTAAACCAGAAACCACTAGAAGCTGGGAGGGTTTACCAAAGGAAGTATCACTCCATACTCGTCCTGTTTTTCATACACAAGTTATTAGCCATTATCAAGAGGCAGGATATGGGGCTAGACAGACCTTTGCTGTGACTCTTTTTTGTATTTGACCAATCCTCTCTGGCGCAGATATAAACACATACCTCTCCATGGTCATGGATAATTCTGTAAGAACCGGCTACTGTTAAAAGGTTCACACTTAGAAGAATAACCTAATAAATGACAACATTTTTTATTTGAGTAGGACTAGAACTGGTTCTTGTATTTCACTTGGTATGTTCTGAGTCTATGCTTTCCAGAGAGGAGTTACAATGTTATCCTCCTTTTTATAATTACAGCAAAAGAGACAAATCCAGTGGAAAGAACCAGCTCCAAATTTCAGCTGTTGGCCGCACAATGACTTGCATGCAGGTGACCGAGAGCTTAGCTTAAGGAACTCAGGAGAGCTAGTGGAGTAACTGCCTATGAAGTTTGTTGAATGTGGTCATGCCACAGAGGTACTTCAAAACACAGACTAAAACTTCCAGTCCTGCTCTAACCTAGGATAGAATTTGAAGTCACAGTGAGCCTTCAACAATAGAGTGAAACAGTCTGTTAAAACCTTGTTCCTTACAAACTCCAGCATCCTGAACATGCTTTGCAACTTGAATGGTCTCCTTATCTTCCTCTCCATCAGGGAAAACAGAGAACGAAGTGACTCACTGAGACATCAGGACCCCATAGCAGCTATAAGCCTATGAACCAGATGACAAGCCTGCTATAACAGATTATATACCACCTTTCCTTAATTGTTTCCCAAACCATGGCTAAAAAAAAAAAAATTAAACAGAAGATGACAATGAAGGGATTTTACCAGGATTCTCTTATTCTAACTTCTATGGTGCCCCTTGGTTCAACAGCTGAGAGGGAAGTGCTGTTGTCTTGGCATGAAATTATAGCGTGAACTACAACACAAAAGGTACATACAAGATACAAACACTGTAGAAAGAAAAATTGTGCATCAATCAGTAGCCACATGGCAAGTTGCATTGGTGTGTAATATACCGAGTGGTAGAATTACACAGGTACATATTCTCTGGTACACTTGGCCAAATGCTGAAGGCTTAATGACTCAGTAGGTCTGTAATTCTAGCCCAAATCCCAAGGAAAAAACTTGCAAGTGGAAATGACAGTATTATGCACTGCTTTATCTCACTAAAGAAGTCTTCTCCATTCCTCAGTCAGCATCCAGTACTTGGAGATGTATTAGTGTGAATAATTTGCATCAGGATTCTATCCTATGTTTAGCTATGCCAAGGAAAGTGTAATTTTTCAGGAAGAATAAGTACCTGCAATTTTCAAAGGGGGCAGAACCAAGGCAAAACAACCTATGTGAGGGTCAAAAAAAGCTCCGATGTTCAGTTGCACATTCTTCTCCATGGCTTGTTCCTGTAAGGACTGCAGATCTCAGTTACAACAATACTCTCCACATGGGAGTTCTCATGAGTCAGAGCTGAGCCAGAATGGTTCTGCTTCCTACTTGTTAATCCATACTGGGATTACCAAAATCAGCAGATCCATGCTTGACACCAAACTAAACAATAACTGGAAAAGGTAGGTACTTTCTCATTTGAAAATCGCATCATTTACTAAGGCACCTGATCCCAAGACTCAGGGATCCCAAGATGAAAGCACCTGATCCCAAGACCTTACCTTCATTCTGCCACCAGTTCTAAACTTGCCACAAAAACATATAAGTACCGAAATTCTGTTGCCTCATTCACATTGTGTTCCATTAGAAATCCTTCCACAAGGCAGAGCAGTGAGATTCCTCAGGTCAAGGACTCTGGTTTGTTACACACTTGTTAACGCAGTATTCAGCACAAACAGTGTCTAGGGCCTGAAGTGGTACTACAAAAGATGATAATAATACTAGCTTAAGTAAAAACAATCAAAGATAAAAACCAATAAACCATCCTCTGCTCCCCTTAAGGAAATGTGTTTATTCACCCCCTCACAAAGGAGTTTGCCCTATTTATCTGCCGGGAGAGCTCAGACATTCCTTGCATGTGCGGCACAGATGGTCACCACACCACAAAAGGCAGAAGGGCTCAGACTGGACGTGCCTGGTTTCTGGATATACACAAACCTGGTCAGAGCTGCTGCTCCAGCAGGGCTGCTATGCATCCAAAATCCCAAACAAATACAGAAAGCCATCAATATCCTTTGAACAACATCTCCTAGTGGAAAAGGAGACTGTCCGGGGAAAAAGAAGCTGCACGGTGACCTTGGTTGTGAGTCCTAATTCCTTAGTGTACATAGATTGTTTTGAGATCCTGAGGTGGGAAGTGCTAAGGAAGCAGAAGTATTATTTATTAAAGCTCAAGGCTCTGTTTCCTTATCCTCAGGTACTCTTCACGTCTGATTTTTCATTCATGGCCATTGCAACATCAAATTATTTCAGCTGTCTTGATCTTTTCTTTACCAAATGGAATAGCCCCAGGCAAAGGATATGCAGTATCCAGATTTGCTCATTGTATTTATTTATCTTACTCTTTTCTAATTAATTTACCGCTTTGACCCCAGTCCTGCTCTTCCTTGGATTTTATAGTCAGATACCAAATGTGGTTGCTCTCTGTGGATGGTGATTATTCTGCAAATAATGACACTAATTTTTTTACTACCTCATTAAACATACACATCTACAAAGTGTGGGAAGGTTCTGCAAGGTCCATTTTAGCAAACTGGGGATAAAATTATTGCTAATTGTACTGATAACTGAAAGACAGAGCAGTTTGGCAGTAACCATTTCAGTTCCCAAGGTGGACAATGCCAGCTGTAATCAGAGAATAAACCTGGGGAAACTGCTTGAACAGAAACAAAGGAGAGCACAAAATTGATTCTGTAACACGCTATGTTCTGTGACACAAATGGTACACAAGTTTCTGTCCTCCTTGAAGAAATTACTGAGCAGAACTATGTTCTATGCAATACATGAAAAAATTGCTACACATATTTCTGCTTTTGAAGGAGTCATTGTAGCTTTCAGGATTTAAAATACATCCCTTATTTTCTTAAAAAATACAGGGTACAAATCTCTCTGCTTTTACCTCAGCTTAGTAAAAACATAAATAGACCAGGAAATTAAAGGGAAAAAGAGAAAAATAAGAGAAAGCTACCTTTTCCACATCCTGTTGTGCCTAAATAGAACATGTTGTACCAGCCTGTACGATTTCTCAATAAAACGTATCGCAGACACTTCAAAAGCTGAGCATAATCAGGAGAGTTAAGTGAGGAATGTCAGCTTGGACAGGGGATTGTGCTGCTTTTGTTATACATTAGTTAAGCACGCAGGTTTGGGGGGTTTTACTTCATCTTGGATTTTACTGTAACGTAATTGAACTCTGTTACCTTTTTCAGTATCCTAAGTGTTCTGCTAAGTGCTTGTATGGATTTGGGCTTAATGATATCCTAACAGTTCCAGAGGCTATTGAAGTCAGTGGCAGAAGCCTCTGCAGAGTTTGGTTAGTCCTTCAATGCAAAAACTGGTTTTTCCTCTCTCTTCTTAATACCCCTGGGATCAGCCCTCAGACATGTTCAGGAATAAGGTGGCTGTTACGAATCCAGAGGCAAACCTTGCGCTTACATCAGCAAAACAGGGCTTCACAGGATTGTGTATTTGATTGCAGTGGGATCATTCACATTATATGACTTTTATGCATTAAATTCACAGCATTTACAGGATTGTGTCCTTCATAATAATTCTGGGTTTGGTGTGTCCCATTAGCTGTGTCTTCTCCCTCCCCATCTTGGATCTCTGTCATTTTCACCAAGGCACAGCTTATTTCCTCAGTTACCTCATCACACCTGAGTCTTTATATAGATACTCCAGCAATAAAATCACAATCTTTGCAGTGGGATGTTTGAACTCCTCAGACAGTGGCATCTCCTTGTAACCACACATGATAAATAAAGAGTCAACAAACACACTTCTGTAGATTTTACTACCTCTGGAACAACCTATATTTCTATAAAAACCATGGGTTTAGGCTTCATGAGTCAAGTTCTGCATCAAATACACCCATTTTACACCCACAGCTCTGACAGGAAAAATCACCCCAATCCCCAGTTAAAAAACAGATTCCTTCTCCACTGCAGGCACAGGGGTTTCAGTTATAGCATCACAGTTTCCTTCATGTCTTCACAAGAGAGCAGGGAAAGAAGCTGCATGCCATGGCCATCCTAACCCTCCCTCTGGGGTGATGTGGGGAGCAGCACCTTGGTGGGGTGAGACCTGCTGAGGCAAGAGACCCACTGAGGGGAGACCCACCCTGGGGTAGATTTGCTGAGGGGAGATCTGTTCAAGGAAAATACCTGCTGAGGGGGTAACCACTGTGGGATAGACTTGCTGAGGGAAGAGAAGTGCTGAGGGGAGACCTGCTGAGAAGAGACACCTTCTGGGACAGTCCCACTGAGGGGACACCCACCATGGCGGGAACTCACTGAGAGGGATTTCTGAGGGTAGACACCTGCTGAGGGAAGAGATCTGCTGAGAGAAGACTTGCTGAGTGAAGAGACCTGCTAAAAGGATAGACACACTGAGGCGATACCCACCATGGGGGGACCCACTCAGGGGAGAGACCCTCTGAGGGACTATGATACTCACCTGTGAAGAGACTCCACCGAGCTGAGCCCTGGGCAGGGACACGTGGGGGAGCCACACTGAGGGGGACAGACTGATACCTCAGCTCTGCATGCTGACGTCCCATGGAGGAGCTGCAGCAGCAGAGAGAGCTGGTGGTTTGGGGGCAATTTTCACAGAATCACAGAATATTCAGAGTTGGAAGGGACTCATGAGGATCATTGAGTCCAACTCTTGGCCCTGCACAGGACACGCCTGAGAATCACACCATGTGTCTGAGACCATTGTCCAAGTGTTTCCTGAGCTCTGTCAGGCTTGATGCTGCAACCACTGCCCCAGGGAACTGTCCCAGTGCCCAGCTATCTTCTGAATGAAGAATCTTTTTCTAATACCCAACC
>NW_008662623.1:62009-62315 GCF_000695815.1 Acanthisitta chloris
CCCCCGGGGCCCTGCCACTGTTCACCAGAGAGAAGAGGTCAGTGCCTGCCCCTCCACTTTCCCTTGTGAGAGGTTCTATATAGCAGTGAGGTTCTCCTCAGTTTCCTTTTCTCCAAGCTGAACAGGCCAAGTGACCTCAGCCACTCCTCATATGGCCCTTCACCATCTTCGCTGCCTCCTTGGGACACTCTCTAATAGCTTTACCTCCGTTTTTCACTGCGGTGCCCAAAACACAACATTCCAGGTGAGGACACGCCAGCGCACAGCAGAGCGGGACGATCCGCTCCCCCGCCGGGCAGAGCCGCG
>NW_008662624.1:0-9345 GCF_000695815.1 Acanthisitta chloris
ATACTGTATAGTTACAATGCAGACAGCTAGTGTAGAAAATAAACACTATTTCTTCTGTGTTTCTCTGATATAATTATGATATTTTAGATGTTGCTGTATCTGGTGACTATTGACTGATTTGATCAGGCTGAGTAGGCAGCAGGAAGTTTTTTTATTTTGTCTCTAGAGAGGAGTCAAGGAAGTTTTCATAACTGACATGTCACATTCTTCATGTAATTTTACATTTCCTCAGAGACCAAGTTAATAAATTAAGACATTTCCCACAAGAAAAAGTGATTCCCATGTGTGGAAATTATGACTGAGCAGGCAATAGAAGGATACAACAGACAATGGAAAACATTTGCCTGGCAAAAAAAGCAACAAACTCTGTAGAAATGACCTGTTACTGGGCACATGTTCAGTAGCTGCATCATCCTAGTGCTAACTCTGCACAGCATTCACTTAAACATATTCTTATAATATTTTATTGGCTCAATTTACTGAGTAGCTCAGCCTACTGCATGTCCAAAGAAGAACAGCAAAACTGGTAAAGGGTCTGGAGCACAAGTCTTACGAGGAGCAGCTGAGGGAACTGGGATTGTTTAGCATTCTTCCCAGACATAGCCTTCTAACACAGGAGATCCCAGGCCCATCACCAGTGTTGGAGACAGAGGGATTAAATGTTCTTGTCATCTTCTGTTTGTGAGGCACCAGTCTCATCAAGCAATGGCCCAGTGTTACCTCTGATCCTCCTATTAGCATATTTTAAAAAGCCCTTTTTGTGTTCTTCACAGTGCTAGCCATCTTGAACTCTACTCAAGCTTTGGGCACATGATTTTTCTCCCTACAGTGGTGAACAGCATCTGTAATCCTCCCATGTTGTCTGTCCTTCCTTCCAAAGACTGTGCACTTCCCTTCTCTGCATAAGCTCTAGAAGAAGATCCCTGCCCTGCCTCACTTGCATGGCTTCTGATACTTGGGAATTGCCTGCTCCTGTGCTTTTAAGAGATGGTTCTTAAAAAGTCACCAGCATGCATGAATCCCAGTACCTTCAGAAGAAGATTCCCAGAGGACCTTAGAGCAGCCCAAAGTCTGCTGTCCCCATATACAGGGCCATTGCAGCCCCAAGTCTGCTGTCCCCATATACAGGGCCAAAGTTGGCCATAAGGCCAAGGACAGTTGATCTAGAGAGATCCTGTCATTCCTTGTAGAATAAAGTGCCCTGGGTGGTTGAGAGTAGAGTCCAACAGCAGTATCCTCTTTATTTCCTTTTCCCTTCATCCTCACCCAGTGGCTCTCAACTCTGTTACCTAACATTTTGGCTTTTGTTGAGACTTCTCCAGCTGTTACCCCTCGAAGCACAAGAGAGAGCAAAGTGATTGATGAAGTGCTGTTAAATTATAAGAAGTAGGACAGTTTTAACTACAGATGAGGTCTCTAAACTGGCGACTCAATCACAGATTGAGACTGTTCATCCCAAAGAAGTATTTTAAAGTACTCGAGAAAAGAGTTCAAGTTTTAAACACGTATCTGAAGTTTCATTTTTTTAAAGATTCAAATGTTTTCTTCCAGCCAAAACCAACTGGTGTATTAGGTACAGTAAACAAACCATTATCTGCAACTGGAAGGAGACCATATATTAGAACTACAGGATCAGAGACTGGAAGCAATATCAGTGTAAACTCTGAGCTGAGCTCTTCTGCAGGAAGCAGATCAAGGTACAGGATTTGAAGTGTCTTTTGTCAGCAGACCAGGATCTCAGTGGAAAGATGCAACCCATGATTGTAACGTTGTTTCTTCTAGTAAGCATTATTGTTTTGTGGCTCCAGAGTTTAAAATTGTTGTAAATCTGGAGAAACAGTTTACAGTTTCAAATGTTAAGTTTGTTTAATTTGTTTTGGAATTGATTACCTGGTAAGATAAAGGGTTAAAGAAAGCAGGGAAAGTCTACTCGAGTTGCTGCATTTCAGAAGGACAGAGGGAATTATAACTCTGTTCAGAATTTGTTCTGAAGTGTGTATGGTATGTGTAGTAATAGTCTTGTTTATTTTTTTAACTATTTTGATCCTAAAACCTGTTATACGTTTATGTGAATTAACTTGAAGTTTGGGCGTTGTTGGTCTTTATTCTTCTTCATTACCTTTTCCAGTATCTGTTTTTTTCTATCTGGAGAAGGGACACAGTCTCTTTTAGAGCTCTAGTCTTAAGTTTGCAAAAAGCATTGTATGATGGTGTGTCTGGGATAAGGGATTTGGCTCATGACTAACCAGTTCCTTGTAGACCGTTCCCCATTCTGGGAAAGAAAATTTAAGTGTGGATTCAGAAAAATTCAACTCTCAAAATTAATATAGATTGTTTGCATTGGGTTTTTGTTGCTGTTTGTTTTGTTTTGTTTGGGGTTTTTGTTTGGTTGGTTTTGTGTGTGTGTTTGGGGGCTTTACTTGTTTGTTTTGGTTTTTTTGGTGTATGTGTGTTTTGTTTTATAATAATTGCAAACATTTTTCTTCTTTTCATATATTGTGGTTTTATTTTGTCTTCAATTTGCCACCAGGGAACAAAGTTCAGATATATCAGAAACAGGAGTCAGTGAAAATGATGAAAATCCCGTGAGGATTATTTCAGTCACACCAGCAAAGACAGAACCTGTGAAAAACAAGGTATGTCTGGGGATTTTATGGGCTGTGTGTCTATAATAATTGTGGCATTGGGGTTTATTCAGTGCACATCACTGCAAGACCTGATAATGTCCAGTTTCATTTCATAAAGTTCTGTCAGTTTCCTAGCCTAATAGAACACCTTTATTTTCCAAACTACTCTTTGTTTTATCCAGAGTAAGTAACAGAGCCCATGTGCTCAGGCAGATTGGGACTTCATTCTTTTTAAAATTCCAAAATACTCCCACCTTTATTTTGTGTTTCCCAGTATAAGTGACAGCAGGACTGGGATTCAGAGTGAAGGTTCACACCTTTGGTAGCTTTAGCTGAAGATATTGCCAGGAAAATGTCAAGTGGTCTTGAAGCATGAAATAGACATAACTTTTGGATTGTGTCAGTACCAAAATATCATTTAAACTCTGAGGCTATTTTTTATGCATCTCCTCCCTTCCATTGAAGAGAGAAGCCTTGGAGAGGATCAGTCTTTCAGTATCTAAAAGATATTTATGGAACAGATGCAAATATGCTTGTCAAGGCAGCATGCTGGCAGGACAAAAGGCTACAGGCAGAAGTAGCTTCAGGGGAAATTCTATCTGGATGCAAACGAAAAAAGTACTAAAAAAAAATAAATTACATTGTGAGGAAATGTAAACACTGGAGTAGGCTGCCCAGAAAAGTGTTGGGATGTCACTGTTCACAGCTTGGCTTGTCAAGGGCTTTAGTAATCTGCACCTTTACTGAATGTTGGTTTCAACATTTGCATGTAGTGAGGTAAATATAATGTGCTGCATTGGAATCATGACTCTTGCTCCTCAGTTCTCTCCTGTCAGTTGACAGTGAGACAGTAAAAGGAGCTTGTCCAGAAGAACCATTGTGGAAGGAGCTGAGATGATTGGTTTTACTCTTTCAAGCATATCAAAGATACATTTGGTACATTATATTAACATTACACACAATGTAGGAAATCTTTTTGCAAGGATGATGTCAGAAGTTCCATTTAGTAAAACATTTTACTGAATCTAAGACCGAGTGATATGTTTTTGTAAGAACACTTAGAGTTTTAACAAGTTGAGTTTCTGTCAGAGTGACCTAACAATTCGAGTTTGCCTTTGGGAACCTTTTTCTTCATATTTATGATTTTGATTTTCTAGGAGATTAATTCTGATCAGGCTACACAAGGAAACAGCACTGAACGTGGGAAAAAAAGAACAGCAGCAGCATCTGGAACTGAGAATATTCATCAAAAACCAGAAGAAAAAAGTGTAGATGAGACAGGCCCATCACTTGCAGCAAAAACCAGGAGAGGGCGACCAACCAAACCAGAACCTCAGGGCACCACTGCGAAAAACGAGGAGACAAATAAACCACCTGTCAGGGGGAGGAAGAGAGCAGCAGCCAATCAGGAAAGTCCAGGGAGTTTAGAGGCAGGTAATGCCAAAGCACCAAAACAGCAAGACACAGCAAAAAAGCCAGCAGCAGCACAGAGACAAATTGATCTGCAGAGGTAAAAATCAATCCATAATAACATATGTGGTGGGGGTGGTCCTTCCCTGGCTCAAGATAGACCCTGAATTTAGCCTGGCATAGCTGAAGGGCACAACTAAACCCTAGTGAACACCATGGTCCAGTGTATGTCCTGTGGAGTTCTGGTTTTGAAAGGAAGTTCCAGGGCAGCTGGAACTGGAGAAGCAAATTTGTTTGGTGAGAACAAGATAAACTTACTCGTTTTCACCAAATTTTATTTTTTGTCTCTTAGTTCTTTCACACAGCAGTGCTAGTGAGGGGAACCAGGGTGCAAGAGTTGAGGATGTCTCAGTGTATTTGTTAATTCCAGGTGAACACACATTCAGGGCTCTGCTCTGCTTCACTTGACATTGACAGCAGAGACTCAAAAACTGACCCTCTTTGGTGAACAGGACAAATTGTAATTCTAATTGTAGCTATTTTCTGATACTTTGGGTCTGTGCTTGTGTAATATTTAATATCTATTTTAAGTAAAAAGTACAATTTGGAGCTGTGTAGGCTACAAAACAGTTCTTGGATGATAGTTTATTTTTCTGTACTCTAGTGTTTCAGTGTGTTGATTTGATTTCTGATATAAGCAAATCACAAATGTGCATAAGCACTGAGACTGTTGTTTTGCTGAGTCTGATACCTTAATAATTTTAATGGAAAAGTGTCCAAATTGGCAGAGCAGTAAAACAAGGTCAGCAAACCAGTGTGTGGTAAGAAATCACAAATGAATCTAAAGGAAGAAAGAAACTATTCCAATGATTCTTTTGAGAGATTTTCTAAGTTGAAGATCTTGCAGAGAACCTTGATCCAAAGTAATTATGAGCAAAGTTCATACACTGGTGAAATGTTCAGTCTGTCAAGAGTGCCATATTTGCACACTGCTTTGCAATGCTTGTTTTATATGCCAAATTTCTGTACAAATTTCAGAACAAATTGCACTATCCATAGCCTTTAATATAAGCCACCTGTATCAGAGAGTGTCGTTTACGTGTGTAATACCTCAGTGTTTCTTGGACAAAATACCAAAACATTGTTAACATTTTTCAGAAGCCAGGTGCTTGGAAGTGATGGAGATTCACTGTTGGAGATAGACTCAAGTCCAGAAAACTCCCAAAATGCAATGGATCTTTTTAAGGCCTGTGGGAGCAGCCAGGAAGATACTGAGGATACAGAGATAGCAGAGGGAGGATTCCTTAAGGTGTAGCAGGCAACTTATATAGGACAATTCTGTTATTTATTGTAGCTTATACAGTAAGGAATCAAAGAAATTTGTCTGTCTGTGTGTAAAAATAGTTTTGTCTGATAGCTTTTTTTGCCTTTAAGTAGTCATGTACAAGTTACCATAAATACTTGAAAAACATTTGAAGCAGTGCTTATTTTGAAGTAAGAAGGGCTATTTTTGTAAACCAAACTACAGTTCCTTGGAACAAGTTGCTGTTCTTATCCTCTGATTCCAGGGGAAGCAGTGGATAACTGTGTTTCTGTTTGTGCTGAAAAAACATTGCTCAGTTGTGGAATTATGAAATGCACAATTCCACTTGTATCTGCAAGTTTATCAGGAAGTTGTGCTATAAAATAAGGAAATTCAGATGTAGTCAATTAATTTTGTAATTGTTGAGAAGGTACAAGATGGAGTTGGAAGTATCACAGTATAAAGAGTGTAAAAGCTAAAATGTCAACAATATTTGGTAGGATTTTGATTCAGAATCTATTCTCATTTCCATATCCTTGTCATTAACTTCCCTTTCCTTTTCTCCCTCCATAAAGGTAAAAAGAAAACTTGGCCGCAAAGGGAGGAAGTGAAGGCCAAATAAAGGCATGCTCCAAGCTTCTGCAGAAACTAGGATTCAGAAATTTCCTGTACAGGAACTGAAATTACTTCAAAACACACAGCTTTCAGCTCTGAAACCAGAAGGAAAACTATGCTTCCCTTTCACGTGAAATTAATCCTACTCGATGGAAATGTAAAGCAGAAACTCTTGAGAAAGAGGCTAAAAGCATCTGTACTTATTTCCCCAGAGACTTTTTTTATGAAAAGTCAATAATTAAGCAAATTGCTTAACACTTGGTTCCAGTTCCTGCATTCTGGAGTTTAAAAGTGTATTTACACCATTAATTTTCATGCTGCATTTTTTTTTAAAGAAAGTCAGAGGAGGTCCTTACACTGACATTGAAAATTCATGATCCTAGAGCCAGGTATTCTCATGTTTCACAGGAAAAGTAGAAGTCTACTGAATGGATTTTAACCAAGACTATAGGGAAAAAAAAATCACAAAAAAAGTTTTTTTTTTTTTGCTTTACTTTTGGAGACTGTTTTATGTATAATTCTTTCTGCCTGCCTACTTTTCTGCAAAAATAAGATGTACAGATTTCAGTTCCCTGCTATGAAAAGTCATGTGGTGGCAATTTTATAAATGTTGCTTTCTGATTTTTATCAGAGTGGGAAAGTAATCACTTAAAATTATTATTAATTCGCAAGTAGACATTTCATTTTTTTAATTTTCCCTCCATTTTAGTTTAATATAATTTGCAATAAATGTACATATTGATGTTTGTTTTATAAAAACATATATCACTTTTAAGTGTTTTTACTCCTGCGGTTCTGTTGGAATATTCTAAATTTTAAAGGAGTAAAGACAGTCCAGCATTTGATTTTATAATGTTTGTCACCAGATTTTTATTATTGATGTAAAGAAAAAAAAAAATCAATTTTTAAAAATAGTTGGACTTTGGCAGCTTTGTAAGGAAAGTTGGAAATGTTTAGGATTGCTCTCAATTTTAAGCATTGTGCTGATTGGAAGTAAGTCTGTTTTTGCATTTTGTCTTCCTGTCCAGGCTCATTTTTTAATGTTTATTTTAGAAGATTGTTGCATCAATATTACGTTTCCTGGCATTGTTCAGCATAGATACAGTGTACACTTTTATGTACACATGATCATATTTAAGTTTGTTGCATAAAATAAACGCTTCTAGGTGTCATGTGGCAGTCTTTTTTTAATTTGGTTTTTTTTTTTCTTTCACAGAAAACTACTTGCTCTATCTGTGCATGGTCTTGGACGTTGGTAGCAATATTGTTTGGAGCCAAGGAGTTGTAATGCAGTTACATAGGGTGACAGAGGAGTTCCTTAGGTAAAGTGACAGAGCTTTGGCTTGGAAAGGGGGTTGGTCTGCAGGGACACAGGGAACAGTTGGCTTTGTTTCCCAGTGCCTCAGTTCCCCAGTTCTCCTCTGCAAAGGGTTCTGAAATCCTGTGCTTCACTGGAGAGGAGCTGGATACTGCTGAGACCAGTCCGGGGTTACTTGCCCTCTCAAAAAGGGTAAGGGGCAGTTGTGTGCTCTTAAACAATGGCTGAGTCTGTCTCACCCAGTGCCCAACTGGTGTTCAGAGTGATTTGTCCTCTGTAACAGAGGAAATCAGGCTCTGTGCATAAAGTAGTTCATGCTTTGTATCACTTTCTAAAGCAATCTGCAGTGCTTTGACTTGGAGGATTTGAAATGCTTCTGACAGAGGGAGATTGGGAGATTTTGAAAGCATTTAATTACACATCCATCAGAGGTTTGATTTCTAAAACTGCAATAATATCACTGGATGGATTTACTGATCATAATGCAGTTTCTTTTTAGTGCTCTGGCCTAATGCTTCCCCCTCACAAAAAGCTGCAGTATTTTGAAAAAGAAGCTCATTTTAGATACGAGCTCTGGAACCTGGTGGTGCCTCTGGCAGTGATTTGAAACCTGCACTTGGCAAGTCTGGCAAATACTCAGAATGGTTTCTAAGAGCTTTGATTTTTGTGAAGTGGCTAATTGTTGGGCTTTTTCAGTTCTTCTTATGTTTTCTCTTTTGGCCAGTTTTTAATTGGTTCAAATGTTGAGTTGCTCAAGGAATCATCTGAGAATAATTTAGGTTAGAAGGGCTTTGTGGAAGTTAAGTGCTGTGCTCAGAACAGGGTTGTCAGTTGTCTTCTACAAAGGGAGTTATGGAGAATTTCTTTGCTCTGTGTTTTTTTAAGTGGACATCTAAGTTTAATTCCATGTGCTGATTACCAGTAGTCAGTACATGCATGTGGCAGGTTATGCTGGGCATGACTGGCTGAGCCACAGTGCAGCATACAGACTAGAGGAAAGGTCCAGCAGTGCTGCAGTCAGTGGTTTAGTTTCAGAACTTGGGCCTGCCCCACACTCTGCCCTTGGCAGAGCCCCAGGGCAGCTGTGGGACTGTTTGGGGTTGGCTCAGTTTGTGTCAGAGCAGTGTCCCCTGAGCCAGGGGCACTAGCTGGAACCATCAGCCTGTTGTAGAACCAAGGCAGAAAGCACAGACATTGTTTTTGTGGCTATGTAATTTATGCACTGATAGTACCTCTGAGGCTTTGAAAACAAAACCTGTGAAAGAGTAGTCAGTATAAAACTGGAATTGAAGGCAGATAATTCCAGAGGTAGTGGGTTTGTACTTGGCCATAGATGAGTTTTCAAATATTGTATAGCAGAGTAAGGATCCTCTCGTCGTAACAAGAGAACTGATGCTCAGAGTTCTTCACTTGTTAATATGCCATAAAGAATGAAAGGAAGCCCTATAAAAACTCAGTCTTTATGGCTTTTATCCAGTGCAGGATTTAAAAGTGCTGAGGTTTCATGGTCAGTTACATAGTTAGAGCTAAGTTCTTATCATCTTTAAGTTCCCATCTTCATACAAGTGTGGCTGTGTTTCTTAGCAGACATACATTTATTTCTGTTTCTTTGTGTCCTCTGATGCCTGGACTGCACAGCTTTCATCACATAAGACAGGAGAGCTGTGCTGACTTTGTAACATACTAAATCAAACCTCTACCACTCAGCAAAACTAAATCTGAATAGGTTGTGGTTTTTTGGACAAAATAATAATGTTGTCTAGAGCAATCTTAAACAGGAAAAATAATAGGCATTACAAACCTTTTCTGCATATGCTGACAAACCTTGTAAGTTTTAGACCTGATAAATAACCTTATCTAAAATGTGCTTCCAGCTGTTAGAGACTTCGCACACATTGTTGGACCAAGGTCAGTGTCAGGTTAACTGATGGGGCTGATGTTTCCTCTAAAGATAGAGGAAGATTTGGGATCACCAAACCTTTGCAATACACAGGAAACTTCCTTCTTAAAGAAATCATCTGTGTGGATCCCAGTTTGGTGCATGTGTGCTCCACTGCTGTATTTATCAGCAG
>NW_008662624.1:9374-40913 GCF_000695815.1 Acanthisitta chloris
GTGCTCAAGGCAGTAGCCCAGACTAAAGAAGTTGGACTGTGAAGTCTGCTTGGCAGTCAGGGTGCTGCTGCACACAGAGGGTAACCACTGTGTCACAGAGAATCTGGGCTCAGCCCCAGGAGTTGTATCTCAGTACAGGAACAGGTTTGCACAGGGACTAGCAAAGGTGTTGAACAGCTACAGCAGCACTCGGTGTGTCCCTTGAAGCCTTGGTTTGTGCTTTGGGTTGGTTTATTTCCCCCCACCTCAGTGTCATCTGACTCAGTGAACTTTTGGTAAGTAATTTGTTCATACATGTTCCCTTTCCCACCCTCTGCCCTGCACCACACGTGCACTTGGGTTGCTAAAGGGTCTGGTGCTCAAGTACCATCAGCACAAAACAGCTTCCCTCCCACCTTCCCCCCAGCACCACCACACTCCTATTTTCCTCACCATCCTGATTCTCCTGTATGTCACACCAGGCTCTAAACCCACCTCCACTTCGTGGATTTCAACACAAAGCAGCCACTAAGTGAAGCAATGTAATTTATTTGACATTATATACCAGACACGGGTGCTCCAGATCCAGACTTGACCTTAAAACAATTTAAAATCCTGGATTTGCTGTATTGGAGGTATCAGTTATCCACCTGAGAGCCAAACGTGTCAGTATTACAGCCACGGAAACAGAAAACTAAGTACAGGACGAGTCAAGCTAGCAAAGCACCATCAGTCCACTCCAGCTGTGAACTCACTTCCAGTTCTGGGTGCTGGAAGAAATGACAAGGCTGTTGGACAACTTCACAAGTATTTCAGTATAAAGCAGCTCTCAATTAATTACTCATGGCAAAGTAGTGTCTAACTACAGGAACTAGGGATTTATTGTTTAAAATTTTTTAAAATTTATCTGAATTAATGGGCAGGCTCAGAGAAGCACCCACATGCAGGAGAGGAGCTGGGGAGTGTCCCCTCTCCCTCACCCCTTGTAAAAAATGAGGTACCACAGTGTGACACAGCTCCTGATGACAGCAAAGTGAAACAGGAAAACCAAACAACCCCTGACACCACAGAACTGTGCAGCACTGTTGGGATGCAGATCTGAAACCAACAACCAGCTCCACAGCAAACTCACTGTCCTTCAAACTGCTTTACTCCATTGAACAAACGTTGACAAGTGCCAAAAAAGTGAATAGGATATATTGGCAGCAAACAAATCCATTATCATCATCTCTACTGGAATCTTCTACAGCTGAACAACAGGGCAGTGTTATTTGTACAGGCTGTCGCCTCCCCGTGCAAGAACCACCTGCAGGTTAGATGAGGTACAGAGTTTAAAATGCACAAAGATGAGATGAACATGAGCAGTGCTGGAACATCCAAAGAAAACTTTTTCCTCTGAGTTCTTAGCTTTGTTTCTTCAGCCTCTGGAGGAGCCACGAGGTGTTGCCGACGGACACGAATTTCTCAGGCCAACACACGAGGCAGTCCCAGTACACAACTTATATTTACACAGTTTTCTTCTTCAGCAGTTTTCAATGTGCACCATGAAAATGATCATCCCTTTCTCTCTCGTTACTGACATGGAGGCAGCAGACCCTGTAATCTCAGAACAATCTCAACTGCCAGAAATAAAATGAAACCTGTTTTCAGGGAAACATGCATTTATTGTTAAGCATTCCCAGTGAAAATCAAGATCTTTTAAAATGTGTGTTTATTTAAAAAACCATTTGTGTACAAAAATGTTTGTGTCGTTTTCAAGACAAAAAAACCCACTGATGCTGCATTCCAGCCCCCCCTGCTCCTCCTCCACAGGAAGTCTGAGGCTCAGGAACCAACCTCCTGCAGGAGTTGTAAGTCAGGATTTAGGATGGAAAGGTAAGTGAAAAGCAGGTTCTTCACCAGTTGACATCAGCATCTGTGTGCTGGCAGCCTCTGTCAGACACCAGACAAGTACAGTGTTTTCACAGGACATTCCCTTGTCTGTCGAGTCATGGATATGAACTTACATTATCGATGAGTGGCTCAGCACCGTGAGCAATCCTCTAGCTATTCTGAAGCCTACAAAGCAGGTAACAGCAGAGAAGGAACATCACATCACAGTACAGGGCAAATGATTTCAAGAGTTTGTCCAGCGAGAACAAATCTGAAGTCAGGTTGCTGCTGACAGCTCTGCAGCTGGAATGACCCAAGCCAGAAGCAAAATGCGTTGATGACAGTTGGTCTGGTGAGTCTAATGATGAATCAGCTGATGACACTAACACCACGAGCAGGAAGAGCAAATTACATCACTCACTGAGGGTTGGGAACAGATCAGAGAACTATCAAGAAGTGACTGCCCCTTTGCCTAGCCCTAGGAGAAAGCTGTGCCTGGAAAACGAGGATGGAAACAGTGAAAACAGCTGAATGGTCTTCCCAGAAAAGGCTTTAGGCACCCAACAAACATCTTCACTTTCACGCTGCACTTCTGTGGCACAACAGATGGTTATGATGAAATGCACTTTTGCTATCTCTTGTTGAGCCAATTGCTCATCAAAACCATAAAAAACTAAGCACCTGATCACAAATCAGTGGCCACACTCATCCACAGAACAGCAGAAGAGGACACCTCATCTTCTCACTGCTCACCAGCAGACATTGAGTAACACCAGCTTTCTCTGCTGAGTCACCTAACATTCCCCCCTTGGGCAAGCCTCCAAGTCTAAGCCAGCTTTTGTTGGTGTTGGGGAAGGAAACAAGGGACATGCACACAGTTAGGTTTCCCCTTGTGCTAAAAATGGAACACTTCCCCATCACAGTGTAGGACCAATGCAGTAAACAAGAACTCTTGCTTGAAACTGTGTTCTGATTCCCCCTGTCCCTTCCCCGATGGAATCAGCAATCCACAGGCTCCGAGGTGCCTAGTCTGATTCACAGCTGTTAAGCTTAAATTTGCATAGTTTAAATGTTTCTGTTACCCACACCATCTCATGCAGATTTGGCATTACAAGGTAAGATTCTTTCTGGCTATTTAATTCCTCCTTTCAGACAACAACAACAAAAGATTCTATATCCCTTATGTCAGTGTTCCAATACTGATTTACCTGGAAAACAGTTGAATACAATGACAATTAAAAAAAAACCAAAACACATTTGTACACCAGTAGTACCTGATTGCTTGGAGAAATACTACCAAACCAGTCCTAGTCAAGGCCATGGACTCTGTGACAAGCTTTAAAAATAAAAAATTAAGTTTGGAGTATGCAGAATGAATAGCACTAAGTGATACATCTTTCCAGAAGGATATGTTGCTAAGTTTTCTGTCTCCAAAATGCACCAGTTTGTCGTAGGAGAGCACAGCTTGTTTGCAGAAGCACTGGGAGGAAGCTGTGAATTTGGCAAGCGGGGGTGGGATACAGTCAGGGCTCTTGGTACTCATGGGAAAACAGAGGCTTTTGGCAACAGAAGGGGCATTTCTCTCTCCCTGAACAAAGCTGCACTTTGCTCTTGGAGAAAGGCTAAACCACTTTGCTGGATGCTGTTAAAACCTTCAGCAGTGAAATGCAGTGGATGCTCTGGCAATCCAAAGGTGTCATTACCAATACCTTGCTTAGAAACATGGGGACATTTAGACTTCAAAATGACTGTCCAAGCCATCTGGCACAACAGAGGAAGACAATGCAGGGTTTATTGGTACGTAGAAAGCAACTGTACCCACATTTCATGTCCTTGTAAGGAAGGCAGCCTGAGCCCACAGCTGGAGTGGCTGCATGGCAACTCCAGTCTGTGCATGCACAGGGCCCTGAGAACAGCCACGTGCAGTGATACAGAAAACAGAACTGTATGTACAAACTCACAATGATAAACCCAACACTAACAGCAGAACTCCTGGGGCTCAGCCCCAGCTGCTGTTAAACTAACCTCGTACAACATCATCCCTAGATTCAGCTCTGATAATTACCAAGAATACAAAAACATTCCTTATAAAGGACTCACATGGCAAAATGCAGAGGGACTGCAGACCACAAATGTCTCCTTAATGCTCAGTCATGTTTCCTCCCCAGCTCAAGAAGCTTCTTTCACTGTTCCCCTTGCTGCCAAGCACAGGGATGGAGGGCAAAGCCCAGAATCTAACCTGGCACCTAAGGGGGCAGGGGAAGACAAGTGTTTTGCACTAGAGAAGAAAATGAGGTAACTTTGTGAGAGAAGTAAAACTTAACAGGGCATTCTTTCAGAGGTGACTGTGCTCACCTCCCATCAATTCCCTCTCTTCTCCCTCTCCATCTTCCCCAGCTTCCTTTATCCCTTACACACTGCTGGAAAAAATCCTGCTGTTCTCAGGAGACTGGTCTTGGCAAAAGACACGCTCAGCAGCCTGTGACTGACAAGTGTGATGTCCCCAACAATGATTTCCAAGTTCTTTCTTTTGATAAATAGCAGCGAAGAACAAGGGAAAGTAGTCAGCAACTCATATTTACCACCAGGGTAAAAAAAAAAATAAAAAATGTTGTTGATGTAATCAAGAAGTTCTTAGCCTGTGTAACAGAAAAGACAGCAACTTGAGATTAACACAAGTGGCATTTTGCCATAGTTCCCTACCGTCCCTGGTTTTCCCCTGGCAAACCAGCTGAACAGTAGCAGCTCCTTGTTAAAAAAATAAATAAATACAAGGAAAGTCAAAACAACTCAATTCCTTTGGCATCATCGCAAATGATTTACACTAACTCAAGAAAACCCAAGAAAACTGGTCACTGACTACAGCTCAGAAAGCAGTTAAGTATAAAGACTAAGCAAACGCATTTAGTATTGCACTGATATGAGTTCAAAGTATTTACTGTCTGTGCCCTGTTTTAAGTCTGGACACACCAGACAGAGCAGTACAGGCCTCTACAGCTCTGTTCTCTGGCTCTGTTCCCCTCCCACTATGCCCCAGGTATTTAACAGATACCATAACGTTCCTGATTTCCTCTAGTATGAGTTACAGACTATGAAGTGTGGAACTATTTCAACCTGTACTTCATAGCTCCAGAAAACCCCCAATCAGGTATATATTTCCTCACCCCATTAATCCACAGTTTAGGAGAAAAAAAACCCAAAACAAAACAGTCATAGAAAAGATGACTTATACAGTACTCCATTATCCACAATCCTGACTCTCTAGTCTCAGGATTTCTCTGAACTTCTTGTCAGATATAGTCTCAAAAGTTAGCATAATATTCACAAAGACATTACAGCTCTCTTTAAATAGATGTACTAGTGTTTGAAGTTGCAAAACTAATGATTTTCAAGCTTTTGCACTCAGGATGAAATGTCATTTTAATACAAACAAAAAGACTGACTGTATGTACAAGCCAAGATAAGATTTCAGTTCTCGTTTATCAGAAACATCAATCCAAAAGAAAGCTAAATTGAGAACACACTTCTACTTCTATGTGCATTGGAAGTATGTACAGTAAAAACACCAACAGCCTCCATGTGTTAACCAGAGAAAAATGCAAGCAAGGATGAATTTTAAAGTACCTGGTAAGCAATCCTTAAACTGAAGCCCAAAATAAAGCTAGAAAACCGCTGCAAAAACCAGCTGATTGCATCATATCAAGTACTCAAAAAATATTTCATTCTCAGTATGCTGGAGAATCAGCTCTGTCCTCCTTCAAACCCCGTGAAATCATATTATCCAGAATGTACTGAAGAACACTTTACAGCTATTTAAGACAAAAAAAAAAAAGGAAATTAAACCAGCTCCATCTTTTTGTGCTGTATCGAGGCAAATTCCTTACAGGATTGTGTACAGAACACGATGGCTGAGAATCATTACAGAGAATTCATAGTGTATTTTTAAAAGGGAGCCTAGACTACTGTAATGGCACACGTGATCCTCACAGATGATGAAACATAATCTAGAGAAGATTTCCAACGGGATGATGGAAGGGAGAGGAGAATCAGGTTTGCCAATTAATAAGCTAGAAAGAAAATGGCTCTGAATAGGTCACCACTCGGAACTTTGGGCAAGTCTTGAAAGCCTTTCAGGAGAGAAGTTACAAAACCAATCGAATATTTTTTCCATGGTGCTCTCTTCAGCGACCCTACCTAAATATTAAGTACAAGCATGCAAATATAGGTCAATCCACAGGCACATAGGATCCATGTTAAAAACAGTAAGATAACTGTGATGAGTGGCACCAACAAGTTTGATGACTAACACTCAAAAATGTTCCTTTCTGAATTACTAAATCAAAATCCTGAAGCAAGTTCCTGCTAGTCTTTGTCACACTGCTAAACACTAAAGTAGGCATGTTTTTTCCCCCATTATCTTAGCTGAGCTCAAAGAATTTTTACAATATTTAGTAAGAAAAAAAATTAAAGTATTTCCCCTTTTTAAATTTACACAGACGTTTAATTAGCTTTATTTACAGAGCGCTTTTTTCAGTCTCCAATAGTGCCTAGATAGCATCATCAGGCAAGAGTGCCAGTTTTGAAAGAGAATCTATAGAGAATCCTAGAAATAACAGATGGTGATGCTCCTCCAGAAGGGGCAAGCTGGACTACAGAAGCAGCTCTCTCTAGATGGCTCAGTTACTCAGGAGTAATTCTGTTGCAGTCTCTACATCCCATGATTTTGAAGACAAGGCCACTATTACTGCATTCTGCAATGAGAAAACAAAAGCAATCATATTTTCAGTGTGTGAACCTGCAGCTCTGAGAAGTGGAATGAAAACTTCACAGATTAAATCAGAACACAGTCGTTTACCATTCGTTAAATCCCAACTAACAGTTTATAGAAAACTTGTTTCAAAAAAAGGCAGAGGTAACTCATAAGGTTTATCAGTAACACAGCATTTTAGACCTCCAATTCTTAAAAATAATTAGCAAACCAGGATGATTAGACCTACAAAAGGTCATGGGAGTAGTGAATCTACTTTAGTATACTGATGCCTCCCTGTATTTATACACATGTACTGCCCTGCCCCTACTGACAAATATATGTTATATATACTTACCCTATCAAAGCCCATAGCACAAAGGTTTTCTATTTTTTTGGTGTATTCTGGACTAGAAACTGGTGCTCCAGCATACACATGTGCCCAAAGTCGAGCTGTCTGTTTAAACATTTCTGGATTTTGTTTGTACTACACAAAAGAGAGAGGGGGGAGAAGGGGAAAGTTAAATCAACTCAGCAATCCAACCAAACTGCAAGACAAGATGACAGCCAGGCAGGAAGGACACAGTGACCAGGGAAGGGCTGAGAAATGGGTGAGCACGTGCAAAAAGCCAGGAAGCTGCAACTCTGCATGCAAGCTATTATTTACCTGAAAAAAAATCATGTGTGTAAAGATATTGTTTTGCACCAATCCTGTTGCTAACAAGTTTTCTAATAAACAACAGAACTTTGAGCATGTGGCAGGAACTCCAAAGCCAAGAATTGGGTCATCTGTCATAAACTGTACCCAGAAAAGTCAAACGACTTTCCCAGTTTAGCAACTTTTGTATGTAACGTCAAGTTCAGGTTTTTTGTCTTAAAAACCCTCTTCCCTTAATTGTCACATTACAAAAAGAACAGGTAGCTCCATCTTTAGATATATAATACATTTTAGCACTGAATGATGAGATTTCAGGGAATATATCCTTCAAATATTTAGGTGCATTTAAGGACAGAAACAAGGCTGATTATCATTCTTAAGCATTTCATGCATACATGAAAATAATCCTTAACTGTACAAAGCACAGTCAAATGCTGTACATGTCATTTTGCCTCTCCTACACTAACACACAACTACAGCCCTGTCTGGGTCCTAATGGAATTAAAACAAACCTGAGAGACAGTCTATGCTGGAAATAACTCAGTGTTCTCAAGACAGTGGTCTGTAGTAAGTTTCTTTGGTTGTAACAACGAGAAAAGAGGAAGGATTAAGCTCAGCACCAGCAGCACCCTGCAGTAGTGTATTCTGCTGCTCTTAACAGATTAATTTTGTTTCAAATATTTTCAGAACACTGCCAAGCCTAGAAAGCAACTAGCTCAAGTGCAAGGGATAAGTCATAACTGCAATTTATTCAGAACTAGCTTTCAGTGTTCTATTAATGGAACTCCTTTACTAAGGTATCTGTACATAATGCAGCTTCTCCCTGAGCTGAGAGAAGCCTAAGGGCACAGGAATCTGAGGCAGTTAATGCTGCTGTGCTGAAAACAACAGCAGCTAGTTGAGGCAGTTTTGACATCAGACAGCTGGTGTCTGAAAACACTGCTGTTATCCAGTCCCAGGAGCTCTCCCTTATAGATACTGCCATCTACCTGGACAACACAGAGTTTAGTAAATTCACACAGTAAGTGTGGAAGATAACTCATTCCTTTGCTTTTCCCGAAACAGAAACTCACACTGACCCCAAACAAAGTAAAAAAGATCCCAACACCAAATAAAACACAAAAGAACTGACTGGGTGTTTAGCACTACATCTGTCAAAACCTTTATGATCACCTTCCACTTGCATACACTGCCTGTCACTCAAGGCCAAACCCCATTTCATGCTGGGAACAGAAGAAACTGAATCCTCCCCACATATCAGCCACATCAGTCCCACTGGACACATCCCCACAAGCACCTGAGGGGCAGGCCTGGAAAACTGCTCTTCAGAATCTAGGAAGCTTCATTAAGTTTTTTGCCTGAGAAAAAAACCTCTTTCCAGCTCAAGTGTTTCTACAAGACTGTTATGATTCCCACACAAAACTGTACCATCGGGGCCAGAATGGGGAACAACTATTTTTGTTCTTAGTTAAAAAAGGGGTTTTGTGTAGTGAAGAGAGTGACAGCAAGGGCATAACCCAGCAGGGAAAACCAGTGCAGGGACATGCCTGGTGGCCTTGTTGGCCTGTGCAACACTTCTCCCTGGGCAGAGCAATTCAGCCTGACAGAGCTGCTTGGGGACATTAGCTCAGAGCAGCCTGACAGCACTGCAGAATCCCACAGGCAAAACTTCTGTACTTCCCACTGAGCACAGCAGCAGCAAACAGCTCTCACCCACCCAGCAGAGCAATGGGGCCACCTCTGAGCTCCATGTTTCCCCCTACATCCTGACAGGTTTGATAAACTGCTTATCTACCAGCCTACATTTATTTTTAGAGGCAGAGAGTGCACGTTTTGTCACCCTGTCCTGGAGAGTCCTGACTTAGTAAAACCAAAAACACACATGGGACTTGGCTGAAAACTGTCAGACTATGAAGCCATGGAATGACTGTTTCTATCTTTCACCAACAAACAGAACCATGTCAGTCCTGGTATGGCATAAGATCCAACTGACATTTTACTTATTGGTATTACAAGACACTGGTGCTGTCTGCAAAGTTAACAAACCTTGCTGATGATGGAATTTTAATGCTACCAATCCAACCAGTGATTAAGACAGTTGTTGCAAGTTATCCTAAGTCACTGTTCTAAAATTTTGACATTAAACAAATACAATGCTCAACAAAATTCATATTAGTCTGGAAGTCAAACCAAATCCAATGAACACCATCAAGCTTAAACCAACAGAGTGTTACTTAGAAGCCTTAGATTTTAAATGGCAAATTATTCTGGAATTCATTTTACTGTGCTGTTATCTCCTGACATTTCTGACAAGGTGATACATAAATAAGGGACTAAACTAACAAAATAAACCTCCTGACACTGTAAATGAAACCAAGCAGTAAGAACACAAAAGACAGTTGCAGCTCACACTATATGGCAATTTCCCAGAGTAAGAACACAAAACACAGTAGCAGCTCACACTATATGGCAATTTCCCAATAAATTGTTTCAAATCTTTACCTCCTGCAATGTTTGGGACCTGAACTGTTTCAAGTCTTTACCTCCTGCAATGTTTGGGACCTAACCTGAGTCAGCAAAGGTTACAAAAATGTCACAAAATGACAGTGGACTGAGTATCTTACCTGGTTTGCCACTACTGCATCTTGTGGATCATCTGGTTCTGCAGCTGCCAACAATGCTTGCAGCGATAACAACACTGTCCTGAGAGTCATTGCTGCTGCCCTAAAATTGAAATTTAAAAAACACTTTAACAAAAATCCATGCCCGTACTCACCTTTGTGGCTGTACCAGCATCACAGAAGATGGAGTTTATGTACAGATTAGAGGTTCAAGAATCATGATTTTTAACTGCTGCAGTTCATAGTTATTAGAATACTGTTCTCTCTCTATATATATATTTTAACAGGGGGTTCAATGTGGACCTGCTGATGGTTTCTTGGGTTTCTGGAAGGTACAGCCACACTCCACCTCGTGCACAGAATGCAGGAGAAGCTGAGCCCAAACACCAGAGCCTGCACTGGGTGCTGTGCCCTCTGCTGGCACTGCCCACAGCAGGTGAGGAACTCCAAACACTGGACCTCCTTGGCACTGCACCACTTTCAGCATGACATTTTTCAGGGAAATGTAACAATCTGCGGAGTGAGTTACTGCTATAGTAAGAAAAAGAGTAGGCTATGACAGATCCTGTCATTTCAGACACTCCTTTGGCTTCCTCTCCTTACAACCTGACATGCCCAAAGGAAGCAAGAAAACATTCTGCAGCCTGGATGGTGCTGTCAAGTGACTCTGCCCCTGTAAAAGTAACCTGCTGAAGGCAGCATAGCTCCAGAGTCAGCACTTCTAAAGCTTTAGGGTCCCATCATTTACCTTGACCCCAAAGCATACTTAAAATGAGACTTCGATAATTTAGTAAGAGAAAACAAAGTCAATAAACCCTCAAAAGGAATCATATGAAATTATTACACACCATAAGTCTGGAAATTTGTAACACTTAGTTTAATTAGATTTGGATCGTGAATACCATCTGTGATCTACCATTCCAGTTGGCATACACTGGAAACCAAATAAGGACCCCCCAGACTCTAAAAATTGAGTATTTCAGCTGATTTGAAGAGTTAACTAGACTGCTGGGGCAAAAGCACAGACAGATGTTCAAACCAATACACAAAACTGCTTACTCTGCTTAAGAACAGGTAGAAGGTAAGTGGGGAAAATGTGACATCTTAGGTTTGAGCAAAGTGGTTATGGCACGTGAAACGCCAGAGGAAAGTCGTGAAAAACACACCCACTTTCTAACACACAAACTTCAGTTTTCAGACAACAGAAAACAGTGTCTTCTTTTCAGAAGACTGAAAGCAAATGCAGTCTGTCAGAGTAGGTGGGAACAGTCTGACCTGATGGTCCAGCTGCAAAGGAAACAGTGTGCAAGTCTATTTCCAGGCTCAGATTTCAGAAATTGATGCATTCTCCAGCACTGAGTCACTCTAATAGCATATATGAACAGAGAGCAGATGCTGGTGAAGTGTCAGAGGTTCCTCTGTGACACTCAAGTATTGTATTCCTCAATACTTACAGCCACAGCTTTGCTTGTTCTATCACTAACCATTCCAACATGGCATTCTTCATTTTTTCCAGTGCCTTATTTTTTAGCTTGACAATTATCACTGAGCTTTCACAGTGCAGTGTTCTACATCAGAACACAAGTGAGAAACATCCCAAATGACAGAGATTTAATTAGTGCATACTGTCTCACTCCAACTGCCACATCAACTTGAAGTCCCTCAAGCTGAACTTTGTAGACTTAAATCTTAAAAAAGCCCTCATGCTTTTAGATCTGAGTTCTGACAAATCACAAAACCTTCACAACATGTACTTCTCTTTTTACAAATCTATTCCTTGGGAACAAAACTTTATTCTTTTTACTTTTCAGAACTTCAGGTTATCTTCTAGTTCAATGTAAGTATTTCAGGTTCCAAGACAAGTGACTCTTCCAAGCCAAATACTTCTTTAAATCACAAACAAGGCTGGGGATTAACTGGTAAGGTTATATTTAATCAGGTAAAGAACTAGTTACTGAAACATGTCCCTAGTTGCATGAGAGCCTCTAACACAGACTAAACTCTAGAGTACAAAGCATCTTGGCTTTCCACACCTAAATCATACACACAAAAACCTAAGTGAAAAAAACACAGAAGAATTTTTGCTTTACATTGTACCTATGCTATTTTAGCCTTGTAATTTCCTGGGGCTTGTGATCTCTTCTAGTTATATTGTCTTTAAATTAATGTCCTTAATGCATTCATTGACAATGTAATTCACAGTCTCATCTCCTGGTATTAAAGGAATATAACACACCATGTTTATTATTCCAGCATTTGGGTGCCAGGGAATAAATACTAAGTCTTTCAGGCCTTACCATGCCCAAATGGATTGAACCTTTTTTATTTTTATGCAGTTTTTATGCATTTCAGTAACTATCACATCCACCACACATGCTGTACAACCTGAAGTCTTTTTTCCCAGTTAAGTAATTTTATTACACTATTTAGTGTACTTTTAAAGACAGACTTAACATGAAATATCTATCAGCTGTAACTAATAGTGTAGTTACTTTCCCCACAGAAAAACTGTTCTGCACTTCCCTTTGCAGAAATCTTCTACTTCAGACACATCTGAAAATGTAGAGAAAATGACATAAAAAGGTCACAGCCTCTGATGCCACTTTTACATGCAATTTACTTCCATTTGCACTAGACCTTCCAGGAGCTCACAAGACACTTTAGGGAGCACTGCTGAGAACCAGAGGTGCCACAGACACCTAAGCTGGCTCCAGCTTTTGTGACTGCCAGGCCCTTCCAGTCCCCAGTCATCTGCTCTGCGTGTGGATTTTTACACAAACCATACTGGGACTTGAACTTCTGTTCTGACATTCCAATTTCAAAATAAGTAATAAAATTAAGCAACTCAACCATGTGGATATACAGATGGCTATATGCTCTGAGAACTCAAACTCTAAAATAATAAGTTTACAGACAAGACTAGTTTAGCTACATATGTAAAAATGTTTAAAAATGTAGCTTACAACTTATTTTCAAGTCTCATGTCTCAAAACAGCTTTCACATCTCAAGCATAGTAAGCCAATCTTCACTGGACACAAATGTTGAAAGAAGTATCCATATACAGATGGCTATATGCTCTGAGAACTCAAACTCTAAAATAATAAGTTTACAGACAAGACTAGTTTAGCTACATATGTAAAAATGTTTAAAAATGTAGCTTACAACTTATTTTCAAGTCTCATGTCTCAAAACAGCTTTCACATCTCAAGCATAGTAAGCCAATCTTCACTGGACACAAATGTTGAAAGAAGTATCCTCATAAAAGATGCACAGTAAGCCAATCTTCATTGGACACAAATGTTGAAAGAAGTATCCTTAAATCATAAAAGAAAATCTGTTGCAGCTACAGCTCCTGTTGGTACTATCCAAAAAAAAAAGAAATTACAGCTTGTGACTGATGGTAAAAACTGATGTATTTCATGTAACTATCATGTAACCATCTGAAAGAAATTACAGCTTGTGATTGATGGTAAAAACTGATGTATTCCATGTAACTATCATGTAACCATCTGAAATGTTTTACCTTTAGGGCACTAATTTGCTTTCCTGATCAAAGAAAGTGGAAGAAGCTTATTATTTTCTACATAGCTTAGTCTTAACTTTTCAGACATAAATTCCTCGATTCCATTCTTGTTGCATTACTCTAGATTTTTCCTAGGGCTCCCCTCTTTATTGCACTACGACTCTCTAAGTGGGTACACTACTCCAGTGGAAGCAGCAGGCAAATCTTCCTACATCCCAGCAGCTGATATGCCTTGCACATGACATTCCATTGCCTTTGTCCCATGACATTACTGGCCCCTGCTTTCTCCTGCAGCTTGTAATAATCCTTGACTCCCACCCCCATCCCAAAGTGCTGCTTAGATATTACACAAGCTTGGAGGTTGCCAAATGGGAGGAAAGGCCAATATCACCTACTGGTGAGCTGCAGAGAATTCACTACAGGGGAGCACAGTCCCTTGGAGAACTTCAAACTAAACACCTCAACTCTGACATGCCAACCAAAGGCCACTCTGTCCATTGGTGCTGCATTTACTAAACTGCAAGGGAAACATGGAGTGAATCAGAACGATGAGATGAATTTTATTCACTTACACTTTGTTCCTTTTTTTTTTTTTTGCAATATCTTAGGGCATTTCCATTAAAAAGAGCACCCCTAGCTTGGTGAACATAGAAGGAACATTAAGAAGCAGAGCAAGGAGCTGTGCCCAGCATGCCTGAGGAAACAAACCTCTTACCTTGCGATGAGCTGAGAGAGTCCTAAGAGGATTATGAAACACTGCTAGATTTTATTTTTCTTCTTCATTTTTAAAGGCTAAGCAATTTTCCATTTAGGAAGTTTTTACTTATGTTCTTTACATTCCCCTCTGGAAACAATCTCTGCTTACTTGGAGAGGTAACCAGCTACAGCCAACAGACTGTGCCCCACTCTGCTAACCAAACATGGCTATGAGAAAATTTCTTTAAAATAGCCTGCAATTTTTATTTCATTTGTGAAATAACTAAGCTTGTTAATCCAAGAGAAAATCTCTGGGACCTTGTACCAAGGGCTTACAAATCTTGGAAGGAGATGAATAAGGCCTTTGAGTGGAAGCCCCTTGCACAGTCACTATTTACAGGACAAATACAAGACTGGGCACCATCAGAGAAAATACAAGAGAAGAATAGAATAGCTTTGACACAGCACAGGGGACAGCCAGCCTGATTGCTGAGGAGTTCCCTCAAACAGTGTTAATATTCTCTGCATTTTTCCCAAAGCTTTAAGGAGGTTCAGTGCTCCTCAGACACCCTGAACAAAACCCAGCAGCTTCAGATGTCCAGTAAGCTGCTGCATACTTAGCTATTAAAACTGCACTCTCTCTTACAATCATTTGTGCATCTCAACTCAACAACCTGAAGTGTGAATCCTCCAGTAGAGCCACCATGAGAAAAAGAAGTTATTAATTTGTGACTGCCAAAACCACAAAAGCCAAGAATTTTTTTCTGCAGCCACAACATATTCACTTAATAATTACTGCTCAAGGGATTTATACAGAGCAGCTTTCACATAATTTCATTCTCAGGTTTCAATGAACAGTATTAGGTATGTTTTATATGTAAGAATAAAATTTTGAGACAGACTACTAGCCTGGAAAATAAATATAGGCCACAGGAAGTGAAACCACTTAACAAAAATGATGTCAGATAAGGATGAACAGTATTCCTTTTACCAAATCATACTCCTGCTTTAATTCTGCCAGCAAACAGCAGCTGCTTTGCAAACAAACTGGCATAACAGGTATTTAAGAATGCAAACATGATGAAAATAATCCACAGCAGCAAAGAATTTCAGCATCAAGCATACAATGTGAACCCCTTAACATACTATGAAACCCATTAAAAAATAATTTAAAGACATTACTCTGCAAATTGATAAAACCTCCTGTCAGTATACAGAATATCATCTCAAGTATGCTCATCAGAATAGGAAATCATTATCATGGGATGGGTGAGTAGGGAAGAGACTTTTTTGAAGCTACACAAACACATAAAATATCTGTATTTGTATTCACCATCTATGTATGAGTATTTTATCAGCTTATAAACTCTTTCAGAAATCCTAAGTCCTACAGGCCAAAATTCTGTCCTTCAACTCCCACTGGCCTCAACGAAAAACACAGATATGCACAGCAATTTGAGACTTACATTTAAAACAGCAACAAGAGCAGCATTATTGAGTTAAGAGCATTACAAGTCAATGAAGTCAATTCAGAAACAGATCGTGTTACTGATATTTGACAAGAGAGATTGTGGAACTAAATATGTTTTCCAAAACACAGCCAGTGGAATATTTCAGAGCTGCTAGGTTAATGGCAATGTTTAATTTGTGCTAGACAAAACTTGCAAAGATTAGAAGAACACAGGTCAAAACTCCTCTCCTGCTCTTCCTTTTCTTATCTCAGTGGTTTTGACTAAAAAAAACACAAGTACATAAATTAAGCTGAAGCTCCTGGAAATAGAAGTACATAAATTAAGCTGAAGCTCCTGATTTCCTTAGATCTTTGTTGCCTTTTGGTATTTATGACCAACCTCATGCCCATTCACTAATCTGGTTTAGAGTATGATCTCTCAGGAAACTGTACTTGCACACTTGAATAGTCATTAATTTCCAGTAAAATTGCAGGGTGGTATGAATAGTTAGATGCAGATACAAAACTGCACTGGCTTTACTGATAAGAAGAATTATATTCCACAGCATGTATGTTCAAAGATTCTACTGCCTGAAAGAACATCAAGTGCTCTGAGATTGTAAGAAAAATATGCAGTTCCAGAAATGAGAAAGACAACAGCTTATGACTATTATTTCATTTCAGTGACTTACACTACCCTGTGCCAGATTATTTGCATAATCTTTTGACTCTGTAAAAGATTAATACACTGCATGTGCCACCTGCAAGACCTCAGCTCAAGCTTTCTGCTCTCAAGTTTCTTTCAAACCCAACTGCTGTCTGCTTGGCCACTGGCAGCCTTGGAGCTGTTGACTTTCAAAGCATTTGAAGTTTGTATGGACTAGATACTGATATGATCTGCTGGGGAACTGCAGGCCTATTCTTTTGGGGCAGACAGGGAGGAAAGCAACTAAGATAATTTCATTTGAGTTAGTATCACATAAATCACACAATCTTCAAACCCAATGAAATGTATCACTTTGAAAAACAAATGAATTATGAGTGCAGCTGTTAGTTTGGGCACTTACAAGTGTATTCCACATCCTTTGGCTAACAGAACATTTTCAGTAACATTAAGTAATCAAATGTCAGAAAATAAAAGGCAAATGGTTACAGAGGTGCAAATGTTCAATATTATCAGTGATAACTGCAAGACAGAATCACTACTGTCTGTCTCCTGTTTCCTACTGCTGACCTGTTACCATTTTTACTCCCACACTCACTTCATACCTTGTTTGAACTCACACAAAACCACCCAAAATGTCAACAATTAAATGTCCACCCTAGTGCAAAAATTTTTGGAAGAGCTCTCTGTGTATATAGTGTCTACTTAGTGCTCTCCAAAATTACCATCCAATCATTTCATATGCCTATTTGCAAAACCTCAGAAGTAGTGTGTGCTTTAAAGACAACTCAAATTATCAACATAAAGTGAAAAGCAACATGAGCTGGTGCCTCCTATCCAGGGCAGTGTATTTGATTTTGCACATTTAAATCCATATGAAATCTTACCATTGATCTTTCAGAATATCCAAACAAATGGCCCCAGTGACTGAGCTAATATTAGGATGCCATATTTTGGTGATAAACCGCACCTAGAAAACAAGACAATTTTTAAAAACAAAAATTATCATTAAATGCAGTATATCAAGCAAACATTTTAAATCCATCATTTTAAATAATATTATAAAGAAATACTCATTTAGAAAATGCAAAGCTAAAAACCAGCACTAAGATGTGACACTGCTTATTTCAGGAGGCTTCACATTTGTAAGGCTGTTTGTTGGAGCTTTGCTTTATTCAAAACAAACTCCTGCCCATTCAAGCACACAAACTCAGCCCGAACTGCTCTCCCACACGTGTGCACATCTCTGCATCACTCAAAGCCATCCAGAAACATCCTCCAGCAGTTCCAGTGTTGTGACATAAGCAGAAGGTCAAATACAGACTTAAAACTTCCAACACTGTTAATGCTAGGAAGTTCACTTTTAATAAAGTGAAACAAGTTCCTGAACTCTTAACGTAAGAGTTGGATCTCACTGTTCAGTGAAATTGTTGGTGGCTATAAAAGTGTTACACAAATTTCCTTGGTGGATGCTACTACTTCTACAGCCAACCAGTCTCATTACCCAAGTGCAGAAAGCTGTTCACCAACCCAAACTTTATTCTTCTTTGCTGGTGAAAGGATCTGGTCCCTATTACCCAAGTGCAGAAAGCTTTATTTTTCTTTGCTGGTGAAAGGATCTGGTCCCAGCATTCATTCACTGATCATGTCCACATTTGTATGCTAAAGTGTATTCGTGTTCACAAAGCATGAATAAAATCAGCTAGAGTTTGGGTTTTTTTGGTTATGGTGGGTTTTTTTTAAGACAGCATTTTCTCTTCAATGACCTGGAACCCAAAGCTGTCCTCTAAAAGGAATGTATACATACCTTTGGAAATTTCATTTTCTTCAAACCCCTGATTTCTGGTTGCACTTTAACTGCCTTCTAGTGACTTTGACCTGTCTCTGTTTCTCATCTCTACCTTCTCACCTCAACCTCCTGACAAACATTTTATGTATAGCACAGATCTTTCCACTTTTGCCCCTGACCTGCAAGCAAATCAGTGAAGGTAACGTGTTACCTGTCAGGCACTACAGCAACAGACTGTGCATACAAGGCTATAACAAAATCAGTGCAATGCTGGTATATTAAATAGGAAAGACCATAAGAGTTCTGCTTTCCAGGACAGAAATAAGCAATTGTGTCAGATGAGCCACTTATTAACTACCTCAACCCTCTCAATCACTTGGAAAATGTAAAAAGCAATGTAAATACTAGGTAATTTCTCACAGTGAATGATGACTAACAGTGGCTGTCAAAGCATGTACTGAACAAGCTAAAGAAATCTTTCATATAAAAGGCAGGGCCAGAGACAGGCAAAGAGGCCTCCAGTTCAAGGCTACAGACTCCAGAATCAGCAGAACACTGTGAAACTACAGTGCACTGAGTTCCTATCAGCTGCCTGTGAGCTCCAGAAATGGAGACCAGCAAGCCCTAGAGCAGCAAATAAACCATGGCCCATAGACTATCTTGCAGCGTCTGCAACCTGTTTCAGTTCTCCTTATTTTAGCTCCCATCAGAACAAATGCACATGAAAGAACTGAGACCAACAGACATCTCATTAAGACTTCCTGTGTCTTTTGCTCCAGCTTCAGGGAAGTCATTCAGAGCTCCTCTCCCACAGCCCCTTCCCAGTATTACATACTAGGGTGAAAATAATCAGGATGTAGAGCGTGTTCCTGGTTCAAAGACATCTTCCAGACAAACAGAAAACAGCATTTCTTCAACAACAGTGTGCATGAGGGAAGATAGTTTTACATGATGCAGGGAGTATGGCTATCCCTATTTATCTTGCCCTAAAGAAAGTACATTAGGTTCAATGATAAGGCACCAGTTCCTCCCCAGAATTTGTCAGTTAGTACTTTAAGGAATAACCAAGAGTGTATTTCTGCTTGGATACAGCTATGCATCCTGCATAACTTCTGCCCAAAGAGAACAGCCTCAATGACTGTCTAGAGAATAAAGAAACAAAGGAAGAGACTACACATGCAAGCAAATAATAATACTCAAATCCAACTTGTTAGCCAAATTATATTATCAAAAAACATGTTTACAGTACCTTAGGAGGATTAAATGGATATGTTTCGGGAATTTTGATCTCTAGCTGATACCTTCCACCTGCAAAAAGTTAAAAATTAAACCAAAAGAACATTACTCAAGCTTAGTCTTTCAGGACAATAAAGCTTACACTTCTAAATCTTTTCAAGTAATTCAAATTCACCCAGAAGTATTAGTTAAAAGACACTTAAATTTTATATACTCCATAAAAAAATGCATATAAAGTCAGTTTAATAAAGTCATGTTTACTTATGCAAATAAGAGTCTATGCTTCTTAGATATATTTGATGCATACATTCTCATTTCCAACCTTGAAATTTCCATGCTTTATTTTAGGAAAATATACCAAAATATGAATCAAACATCTCCCAAAGACATGAAACTATAGGCCACAGGAACCTCCAGGCTGAACATGGGAGATGACATTATTCTGATACTTTTCTGATAGCTCATGCCAATAAATTTTCTTCAAATTACACAACTGAAATTAACTGTGTTTCATTTTAAACTTGCTGGAACTCAAGTATATTCAAGTAAATCTTTCAAGAAAAGCTCCAAGACTTTGGGGAAAAATAATAAAGGAGGCACCAATGTAACTTTCCTTATGTTCCACATTACTGCCTGAAGTAGTAACTTCTATTCCAATTCTGCAAACACTGACACACTCCTACTATTAATACCGTTTGTGGGATTGCAGCAGGCAATGAAGGATAGCATGAGCTTGGCAGACAGAACCTCCTCCTACTGCCTCCTTTAAACATTTCTCAGCTTTCTCTCCCTGTTACAGTAACATTACCTATGTCTATTTCAATTATAGTTCTGTTAACATTCAAGTTCACTATCACTACTTGTGTCTTCTGGAGCAATCTCAAGCTCTCTCTGCCTGCCCAGTGAGGACATCTGCCACACAGCAGCACAGTGATGAAAGGAACAGGGTATAACAAAACACATACACCAATTTAGACATTTAGTTTTTATAAAAACTGAAAGCATTTCTCTTCACCTACAATTTTTTTCCTCGTCCTGTTGCTGTTCTTTCAGAAAGGAACATTTTCCCTCCCTCAGTATATGTGTTACAATTTATACATTTCCTTGAATTAAAGCTGAAGTATCTGCAATCTGTTTTCTTTGAGATTTCAAGAGTGATTTACTCGGCACAAAACCAGCTCTCAAAGGAGTTGCAACACAGGCAGCAAGACACACATGGGGAAAAAACCTCAAAGCAATACTCTGCACAGTGATGTTGTGTGGCAGCTTTTAATCTGTGCCAAAATGCACATTAGCTGCTACTCACATTTAAAATGTAATCCTGCCTCATATACTCCACCTGAAACTGGGCAATATCAGATTGATACTTTACACTACTTTCCACCACTAAAAACTTGCCTCTAAAAGACAGACTATTACAGCCCCCTGCATAACAGGCTATTCAGTCACCAATATTTTTCACCTGGAATGTACAAGTCCAAAAGATTTTAAAACTGCTGGGACTAATGAGCTGGTTGCAATACTTACACAGTATTGTTGTGCACTGAAGTTTAGAGTTAAAAATATAGACTTGAAGACTTAAATTGAGCATATCTGGGTATGAATTTCCTTAATATTGTATTTAAAATCCAAGTGACCAAAATACTAACTTCTGCATGCCAATGTTTCTGCAATTTTTTAAAAAAGCATGCACATACATGGGTTTTTTGTAGCTACTGAATGCTTGAGATTGAACTGAACAGTGATGGTATGATATTCCTCCTGGAGGATGGCTCACAATAGAGCAATTTTTAGCCATTTTCTTTGAAGAAATATCCTATTATAAATCTTGCAGTTCCTGTGGCTCGCATGCAAGCTTGGCTTGAAATTATTACCATTGTTACACAGGCTTAAAAAAACCCAACCAAAACCCCAAAGAAACCCCAAACACAAACCCCCAACCTATCTATTGAAAAACTTTTGAACACAGTAACACCCAGCAGCATCAATCTAGACTTTTTATGGTCCTTTCTCCAAACATACATGCTTTAACGTGGGATGCAAATGTGTTTCGATTAAAGTTGGATCTTCTGATAATTGATCAATATGAGTTGACACTACTGACAGGAAAATAAAAGCTGCAGGTTTTGTCAACAATAGAAGGCATCTTCCTCTCAGTCACTCTTAACTATTGTCCCAACATCACCTACAGAAGAATACTGCAGCAGCTGTTTGTTTTCAGATTCCTCCCCAGCTATGGTCAACAACAGGTATTCCTGTTCTTCCACTTCACAATGGCTCTAGAATTCCCACCTGTCTGACCTGAACTACTGCATTAATTAGTTCTTCTTCATAAAGCACTTCTTGCTGTGTCACTGTTCAGACTGGAGACAACACAGAGCAGTCAGTAACTGTGCAGCATACACTGCTGCATTACTCATAAAACCATACACACTGGCACTATCCTTCAGAATTATCTAAGGGAATAAATGCATCAAACCACATGACAGAAATATTTACGCACCAAAGTAAATTACTCAAGTGTCAGGAAATACTAGAAATTGGGCTGGTGGTGAATTTCATTTTGCTCCTTGATGCCTTCTAGAGCAAAGTGAGCATACAATCACATCACTTTTCCATGAGATCCCTACCATAATCAGAATACAAAATAAGCTTAGCCCCACAAAAGGGATATGTGCTATGTCCTCATAATTAAATGTAGTCAAAGGTACAACCAATTCTGCACTAAACCCATATTGCTGACTTTCACTAGCAGGGATTGCTGAATATGTGAATACACAGTGCTCAGCTTTTGAAATTCTGGGCTACCTGAATCATCCAGCACTGCACAGAACCCAGCTCTGCAGACAGGCATTCCAATCTTTTTTTACCCTCTTTATGAACAGCTACAGAGTTTTTAACTTTTGTGGCACATGAATACATCTTTCATTTCAAGTAACTCTAAATATATTCTCAAAAAAAAAAGGCACATTCTATATGCCAAGCTAATCCTGACCTGGAGGGGGAAAAGCAAGGCAAGCCATGACAAACCAGCTCACCCCAGGATTGATTCTGTCTGAATGGAAAACAAACACCAAAACCCCACAAAGCAACACCTTTCTACCATCACTCAGAAGTTTTCTAGGATCCAATGACTTAATTTCACAATAACTTAATATCTGTATACAAGGCTTGGTTTTACAAGACAAACTATCTTGCTACAAAACAACCATCTCACTAAACAGAATGATTCTCTTCCAAATGGAACATCAGCACAACTATGTATTTTAGGGGAATGGTGTAGTTCTCCTTTTAAATTGAAGGCACATGTTACAATCAGAAGAAAAGATCTTCTTTCCAGGCATTATCTTCTGTCAAATATACATCAGCAGCTGATGAGATGAAGACAGAGACACATGGGGGAAGGAGGGAGAGAGGAAACCACCATTATTTGCTAGACTGCTGAGGAACTCTGGGAATCAGGCTCTGCAGGGCAGTACCTCTACCATTACAGGTGCTTCTACTCTTCTACTTTCTCCCTCCCAGGCTCATTTCCCTTCTCCTCAGCTTCTGACATCTACCCCTGCCCAATATTCTTCAATGCCAACCTCTGTTAGGCTGTTTCCTCACTCTTTATCGGCCCTGGACCCCAAAAGTGTGGGAGTGGCACTGGGGACCTTTGTGTAAGGTCCCTTCCTTTTTCCAGACTGGAGAGATGCACAATTACTCCTACCAGCTTTAATAAAAAAGCAAGCCAATCAGGTGCAATTTTCAAAGAGAGCAAAACATATGAAGTTCTACTATAGAGTTTCCCACTCCAGTATAAATTAAGTACTGGGACCAATGGATGCCCAAGATAAATCCCAAATTCAACTTGCAATGCCATCTCTGCTTGAGATAGGAAAAAAGCAACATTTATGAATGACCACCACATTAGATCACAAACACATACACAGTCTGAAGCTCAGTCTCTTGATGCTTCATGGTTAAGGAGCTTAAAGTGTCAACACAGGAAACAACTAAGAGTCAGAATTATATCAATTATACTGCACAGCTTATACCTATAATTAACCTTTGATGTGGAATAGTCTATCCTACTGTAGAACAGATCTCTCTCAGGCAACACAGAAGCTGAATTGAAATTTTTTTAAGCTTAAAATCTGTATTAAAAAAAAATCAAGACCATTTTAAAACACAAACCTCTGCCATTTTCATGCTGCAAATTAAGTTTACAAACAAAGCATCTCAAGACACATGAAGTGTACAACAACTGCATACATGAAAACTTTACTTGCCTTCATATGGTGTGTCCGGAGGTCCTGCTATTTCTCCTCTTAATTCTGTAAAATTTTCATCTACAAGATCTACTTTAATTTGATTTTTGCTCGTCTTAAAAATAAAGAGAGAAACAAAGAATGGTAAGTAAGCATTTGACATACAGATTTCCCCCAAAATATGGTATTTTAAGTTTTTTAAATAGTAGTTTAACATAAACATAAAAAATATTGTAACCTGAAGTTAACAGCTATCTTCCTGTTGAAATCTTCATTAAAAACAGACATTTGTGACACATTAGACATGTCAATTTTATTTATACTATCAGTAGAATAAGCAAAGCAATCTAGCAATAAAATATGCAAAATTATATTGACTACATTTTTTAAAAGATCATGATCTTTCAAATCAGCTATTAATTCTACATATCTTCAACTATCAAATTCAACTGACCAAATCCCACACTAGTTTTCTTCTCCTTTAGACCGATTTGATTAGTAATAGACATGTTTGTCACTTTTCCATGGAATACAGAGAGACTTCCCCACATGGAGTGGTATTTTTAACAATACAATGATCTAAACAGAACACTGTAGTCTTGCTCAAGTCATGTTTATCTTGACTATTTAGGCATAAGGTGCAATTTATTTATACACTTGAATATCATTGTCACCTCCTCAACATTTTCACACTCCATATCAACTTGCCTAGAAAATAAAAACACTGTACTTTAATATTGAAGAAAACATATGTTTTCCAGAAATGGATTCTCAGAAGCAGCAGCCAGAGCTACTCATTCCACTGCATTTGCTTTCCAGGTCCAGGGAGCAGTGAAATTCATATGAATCTTTCAGACAGCAACTTTTTCTGGGGAGGGTGGCAAAGCAGAATCTCCTTTTAGAAAGATGTGCCATCGAGTTTTTAGAGGTAATTACAGGTTTTTCCATTCAGCTACTTCTGCATACTGTGCTCACCAACTGCCATGCAGATTTCCCCAACCCTATGCTAATTTTTTCCAGAACTCTTCGCATCTTTCCCAGATCTTTTAAAATCGTTCCAACTAGTTCTAAGCCAAAAGCTCTGTGCAGCTGTGCTTCACCCCCAGGGTAAACCTGGCTGCTGACAGCTATTAAGAGAAGAGTTAAGTCAGATAAAGCTGATGGTTGCCATCAGCTGGTTCTTGGATCTATCAGTGATGTGAACCATGAAGGACACAATCCACTGAACAACAGCTGGGAGATTACCTGTTTCCTTCCTGCTAATGTCCTATAGATTCAGTCCCCCCCAAATGCTCTTCTGAGCAGTGATGGTCACAGACATAAGGAAAAGTCAAATATCAGGTAAAAGTTTCACCATGTAAAAGACCCTAATTAAAGCCTTCACTCAATTAATACACTGGTGGATTGGGACATACGATTGTATGTATTACATACACTGTAATTACACTACAAAATAAATAGACTACAAACAAGTGTAGTTACATACATTTGTTTCCAGAACCTGAGTAAAACCCCTTCAACCCACGGGAAGGAGGCAGCACCTGCAGCTGCACTGCTGAGGCACTTCCAAAAACAAATACTCAACCACGCTCTAAGTGAAGAATGCCCCATGCACCTCCAAAATCATAAGGCAGTTAAATACTAGATGCAATGCTTTACTCATGTCTATCTATAAACTAGCTTTTTAAGTTCAGAATCAGACCTTGTGCTGTCTTTCATGACCGTACCTATCAGAGAAAGGAAGATATTAATGGCATTATCTTTTAAACCTATTTTAATTTTTTTTCCTGCTACTGTTCATGTAGGTTGCCTGACCAGAGAGCCACCAAAACAGTTTTCTTTGAAAGCTTTGCCTCCTGACAGTGAGCAGCAGAACAGACTGTCCTCCCCAACAGCCAGACACTGTAAGAAACTCTGAGTCCCAACTCAATCATACACAGCACTTGTTTCTTGCAAGCTTTCCAACATCCCTTTTACTTTTTTTGCTCTCACTATTCCAACTGGCAGCTCATTCCACCACCTGACCATTTTTCAAAGCTTCTCAAGTCCAATTAGGTGATGTTACAATCTATTTACACCCACCTGTGACAGCACTGTTTCCCGGCTTCAAGAAGTGTCTTTGCATCTCTAGTATTTATTCCCCTTGCAAAATATATGGTGTTTATACTGACTCTTCAGCCTTAATTTTCTTCTAAACAAGCTGAAATTTTCATTTCACCATACTGATTCTTTTTGATTTCTCCACTCTATGTCCCATGATCACCTAATCAGCACTGCACAAACAAATTTAGATCAAGACTTGGAGTCTGTGCCACGAACACTCTGTTGCACTCACTGAAAATACATCAGAACCAGCATAACCTAAGATCAAATCTGCCTTTTTTCCATGGCAGCATGACACAAGGCTCAGATCAAGTGACAGGAGTGCCAGCAAGGATTTCTGCAGAAGTCTTTGTCCTCTCCAGTGACTGCACTGTGCTTTCTCAGAGGTGCTGAGCCTGTGCATGACCTCCTCATTCACAAAGCAGCACATCGGTTTAAACAACCAGCACAGTTAATGAGTCACCAGAACTACCTGCTCGGGGACTGCAGTCACTAATGTCAGCTGAGGTTCTTCTGCTCTCCCTCTGCCAACGAGTAAGCTGTCAACATCACCTGGCAGGCTCCAAGCTGACAGCAGTTCTTGTTCTTCACAAGCAACTTTCCATTTTGAGGACTGAAGCAACAGCAAATGGGATCAATCTCACTGATACAATCTCTGCAGTTTGTCTCACTTTCTACTGTTCTTCAGTGCCCTGCACACTCTTGCAGCAGTCTGGATATTCACCTTCATACTCAATTTCAATTAGTACCACACCAGCTGTTTTTCACAACAAATCCTTCCCCACTCCATAAATTTGTTAAAAAGCAATCAAACACACACCCTGTTGCTCAGCTCAGTTTCTTTCAAGAGTCACCTGGTTCCTCCATCTGAGCTGACTGCTTTCATTACTACAGCTGCAGCTATCTCCACACTCTCACTTCCTTTGCACAGAACCCGAAGGAAAACCAGCAGGGTACTGCACTGTTTCAGTGCAAGGACTAATTTAATTCTGGGTTGATGCTTAAACTCTACCATGCCCTCCGCACAACAAATTCATTTTATATTTACATAGCTAAAGATCCTTTTTCATGCTACTCTGATACTTTTCAAGGTCCAGCTCAGCTTGACCTTGACAATTATTACTTTATCCTTCATCCCTGGAGACACAGCACCAAAGTGATTATCACTCAAATCCAGAGTGTTTTCCTACAATATTTCCCCTTTAATGAGAATCATGTAGGATAAAATGACTTAATTTTAGGAGTTCTAACAGAATATATCCCTGGCCTCCACCTCTACCACCAGCAGAGTTCTTCAAAAGCTCTGACACCGATGATCTTAGCACAGAATTTATGAATCAACTTGTGATCTCACAGTCAGCTTCATCTTCCAGAAGCAGTTCTAAAAGACTTCATCACACTTCCCTACCAAGTCTAAAATAGCATCACCTCCTGTTGGTTCAGTAGCAATTTGGTGACTAAATCACTGGGCTAGCAATTCCTGAAATATGATCCATGCCATTACTAGCAGCATTTATTACCACAATTACAAAGTTCAATTCTGTAACAACAAAATTCCCAAAAATCCAACACCACAATCCTTTTCTAGAAACCTACAAGTCCAACACTACACCAGCAGAACTTTCCCTCATCACACCTGAAAATTCTTTTGATCAAGACTGACCAAAAAAAAAAAAAAAAAAAGAAGAGCACTGATGCAACATACTACACAATGCCCAATTTTTTTTCTTCACAGTTAAGATTACACACAGCCTTTTCTTCCTTTTAAATGCATCCCCAACTTCATACTAGGGTTCCGGTCAAAAGATGTGCTGTCTCTTAGCCCAGCTGAAATTCTTTCTGCACTGCTATAGTCATGCTTAACCAATTTTATTCTGCCTTGTGGAGATCAAACCCAAGTGTAGAGATTAAACTAAAAGCATGATGCAGACAAGTTGGGGAAGATTCCTATTAGGCACTTTCTCCCATTACGAAACCCTTATCTCTACAAAGAAATCAGAAGGAATCAATCCTTCGTGGAGCTGTTCTGTGAGCACCTTCCAAAGACTGGACACTCAATCACATTTATCACAGCAGGCACTGCCTGATAATATTTTGACTTGCCTTGGCCTGTCTGCCTCCTCCCAAAAAAAAAAAATAATCCAGGCTTACACTGTCTAGTTTTATATCTGACTATCTTCCTTGTATAGAACACACAATCCACTCCCGCTGAAACTTTGAACAGTAAGTTCTGCCACTGGAGGTATTTTATCACACATGTGGTCACTTCTACTAAAACCCCTTCAGAGAGCAGGTCTGCACCATGTACTATCACTCTCAGCAGACAACAAGCTCTGCTGTTCCCTTTATTCACCACAGTCCACAGGCCTTAGCATGCAGTCCCTCGTTCAAGGGACACTGTCCTCTGCCTGCAGTTAATCCATCCTTTAAGCTGAGCCTTCCATGCCATCTCCTCTCCTCTCCAACCTGCCCTTAAAAACCTCTTCCATTTATGTGTTATTCATGACCTAGTACTCTCCTTACTAGTCCAGTACCTCCACTCTTAAAAATTCAAAGTTTTCCTTCATATAAGATAAAAAGACAAAACCATTACATACCAATGCCACAAAAGCACCTTAATCCTTTATTTCCCACATACAAAATACTATTTACTATATTTACTAAAAGAAAATGATACATTCAAAGTTTGATCCTGAGATAAGTCTACTTCTTGAAGACCAAAAGTAGAGGAAGTGACTTTTTTTTAGAAGTAGGAATTACAAGTACATCAGAATTACTTATGGAAAGTAGAGAAAGTGACTTTTTTTCAGAAGTAGGAAATTACAAGTACATCAGAATTACTTATGCTTTCTAAAAAAGCCTCCAAATTCTGCAGTTACTTTGGTGAGTACACTGTCAGAAAGATAACCTCAAGTAATCAGCATAAAAATGTCTATTATCAGAGCTGGCAATGTATGCTTAGATACTGGCAGGTTAAACTAAAAATGCAGGAATAAGATGTTTTTAATTAAGTTTTTTAAATTACATGGCCAACAGTTTTTGACATCTATGTTGAACCCTCTTGAGTGGAAGAAAAAAAAAACCAAATCCAAAGCCCAAATAAATCCCTCACATTTCCACATCAGCCGTGGCTAGCAAACACTATAAACTCAATACTGGATGATGGTGAAAGTTTTGAGTGAGTTTTTTCTAGAACCAACCAGTTCTACTTACTCCCACCATGACAATATCTTAACATTAGACTTTTAACCCCTATATAATAAAATTACTCTGAAGAACAGTAAATGCACACATTAGCAAACTTACTGTTTTCAACTACTGGGGTCAGAAGGAAAAAATGCAAAAGAAATTATGTTTATTAGCAGCACTAGTAACTTCAGTACAGTATGTTAGTTTACAAATATTAAATTAGTATTAGAATGAATTATTATTTGCATGTTCCAAGTGTATCTGTGTCACCTTACATAGTGAGCCACCACATGCAAAATTCCTATCAAACATCTTTGGGTATAAAGGCCAAGATAGTAAATAAGGATTTATAAACACAAAAAACAGCACACACATGTAAAACCACCTCCAACAGAATTAGATTTGGAATTCAAAACCCAGTTGTTACTTTGAATTACTCTGTGTTTAAAAAAAACCATCCCAAACCCAAAATCACAACCCCCTGCTATGCCATACAGCAATCAACTGTCTGCAGCCTGTGATTTTACTGTCCTACAATATCATTTTTCACCATCTTAAATGTAGCATATTCTACTCGGGATCAACTACTACTACTTTCTGTTAATTTACTTTGTTTTTACAGAAAAGAACTCACAGAAAACTCTAGAAATATATGTTCATATATATAAATAAAAAACATAGCAAAACCAGAAAAAACCAAACCTGAAAAGACACATATAAATGATAAATGATGTGTATAGGCAAACAAGACTAGTTGCAATAAAAGCAGCTAGGTATTAAAACTCTGTAATCATCTAAGGATTTAAGACGAGCAGCTTGCACACTAAGGAAGAGTTTTAGGAAAGTAAAAATGTTAAAGAACACACATGCCAACTTCAGCAGAGATTAAGGAATAAATTTGGAAAATTTCTCTGGAATTTTCCTAACCAAGGACAAAGTCCACTAGCTTGTGAAGGAGGGCATGCACATAAAACAAAATGTTTGCTATCACTAATTGTTTCCCAATCACAGCACCAAAATAAAATTACTTTTTTACCTCTCTGACAGGGTTTTAAAATTGTTTGATTCCTCTATGAGGTAAATTGGCAAATCACATTTTAACCTACCTAAATCTAATACAAATGTAGTCACTTTTTCAAGACAGCCACAGCTTACAGATGTCAAGTAGGTACTTTTGAACATCCAAACATTTTATACTGACACTGTAAGGTTTGACATTTAGTAAGCAAAATTCAGTTAGAAAAGCTTCACCCTAACCTGCAGCCACACTAGCAAAATTAACCCATGGTCCTGGAAAGTTACTAGTGTCTTACAAAACTCTCCTCACCCTCCTCCCTATTTTATGTTCTACCACAACAGTCCTACTCTACACCAAAATCTGGCTTGAACATATCTCCAGGGAGTTACAGAAAGAGATCACCTGACTGACTGTCACAATCAAATCCATAAAGCTATTTTTGCAAAAGGCCATAAGTACTGAGTCCAAAAAACTCCCATCTTTCAGTTGCAGTTTACTCCATTAAACATTTAAATTAGTAACTTAATAAACAAAACCAAGTTCATTCTTATTCTGTTTACCAACCCCTCCTGAATCTGTGGGTAAATATTCAAAGCAACTTTGTTTTGCAGTAATTGACTGATTATTTTCTTACAGTCCAAATGATTCAGATCTCCCTGCTTCACTGATATGCCAGGAAGGAAGATTGCTAACAAGAGTTCACCTCTTAAGCTGCCGACCAAGGAGTCAGAAAGTCTCCTCTCACCTTACTTTTCAAACCAACACACTACTTCTTAACCTCTATGTTACCCCAGAGTAGCTCAAAGTACATTGCACCAGCTCAGCTCACTCTTTTGCAAGAAATGGGGAAACAGCAACTAGGCAGGAGGTACCACTCTAGTAGGAAGCAAGTGCAGCACAGTCCCACAATGAAAGAGCAAATTCAGCTTAAAAAAAGGAATTTGATATCCCCACCCCTCCATCACATAGAGCAACCAAGGCAAGAGGGAACACTTCACTGCTTAGGAGAGTTCCTTCAGACTCACTCCAGCTTAAATCAAGCCCAAGCTTGCCACTATTAAGCAGCGAAGCAGAGATGTCACCTAATTACCACAGTTAGGGCTATGAAGTGTAGGCACTGCACTATCAGCTGAGATCAGCAGATTACATTTGCATTCTCAGAGAGAGCTCCTGCTGACCTTCAAAGCACAGAGCACTGCTCAGCCCTGAAACAAGCCAGTGTCTGGAGCAGGGCAAGCAGGGAGGAAACACTTCCGTCTACAGCACGTTAAAGAGCAGTTTTCCTGGATAAGAAAAGGTCGATACCAAGAAATGCATTTCCTTAAAATGCTCCCACGTTCTTTGAACCTACTAACAATTTCAGTCTTGGAAGTTCTTTCACATTCTATTTTATCTCACTGTATTGACACATATCTTCTAGAGTTACATCTGTTTTGGTAAAAGTATGTGAGATTATTTTTGCACACCAATTTATTTCATTTACCGATCAAAACACTAGGCTATTAATAAGTAACTTGCATTTTAATGCATTTAAGGAGCTACAAATATGAACAGTGTGTGAGCTCTGTATTAATGGTGATCAGTCTAGAATTTTCCTATACAGTTTTACTTATTAAATCCATCTTGTTAGAACATTTTATTAAAGAATCTTCTCATGAGATTAAATCTGTACCAACCTTAAAATTTTGTATTATTACATGCCTACATGTAAGAACAATACTGAGAGGGACATTCTTTCCC
>NW_008662624.1:40929-48143 GCF_000695815.1 Acanthisitta chloris
TAAATACATCTTTATTTGCAAGACCTGGAACATTATCCAGTTTTAGCAAAGCTTTTAAGGTAGCTAAAGACCTACTCTTGCTAATGTTCAGCTGTGAAAACATCACTACCAAAAAACATAAGTGTAATACTTCCATATCACCTTAAACCTGTCTAACAGCAGCCAAGGTCCTGCTCTCCTTCTGGTCCTGGTAGAACTGACGTAAAGGAGCAGGTAAGGTGCTGTGCCAGCAAATATCTGAAGTAAAACTGCATTTTTAAGACAGTTCTTTCACTTTAACCCAACCCCTGCCTTGACTCACACAAACAGTGCAGGAGGAGGAGCACAACAGCAGGAAGAGAGGATGAGGCTGCAGGAGGAAAGTGACACTGCTTCTTGGCACTGCCTTAGGACAACTAAAATGAATTCTGAAACTTGGGTCTAGTGTGTGTTCAAACGATTTCTGACAACACCACTGCGTCAGCCCCGCAGAGGTGTAATCCACAGAGCTGCCCTGGCACCAGCCCTGAGAGCAGTTGGACAAACACTGCAGGTCTGGCTAAGGGGTAGTGTGGTGACACTGGTAAAGCTGTGCACAGAACCACACACTGACACTCCCACACATAGGCTGTGCCTAGCTGTGCACGACCTTTACAGCACCTCAGAGCACTAATCATGGGCTGAGGCTACCCAAAGCCGATCTGAGTGCCACTGAGGTAGCTGACATCAGTGCAAAGGACCACTGTTCTGGATAACCCCGTTCAGGAAAGCCTAAATGAACAAGCAATTTTGCAGGAAAGCAAGATACATTTCCTTTATCTTTTTATGCACAGTTCTGGTTTGATGCAAAACAGCTGAAAACCCCTGCAGATAGAGTGTGCTTTAATAATCAGTTTGAACCATACTTTGAATTAGTCGTTCTATAAACACACAAACCCATTTGATGCAGACTCTGCAGTCAATTCTGCGTGTCTACCCTACTTAGGTTGTTAGCAATTCTACATGGAAAGGAATCACAGGATTCAGCTCATTTTAAATCGATTATGCTAATTCACTCACAGTCCCAGAGCTTGAAGACTTGCGAAAATAGCTCAGAACAGTTTTTCTGTGCTAGCTTCCCATATGGACACCCTTATTCCAAAGTGGAAGGGCTTACCTAAACACCATGAGGGCTCTAAGAGCCTCCAGAAAGGCAGTGAATACAACACCAGGATTTCCATTTGTATATGCTGCCTTATTGCACAATAACCTCCTGTGCTGCAACACATCCTAACACCACAAAAACTTAAAAATACTTTCTCACAGCTCACTTTCAGCTAAAAATAAAATGTGATCTATATTGGGTTTGAACTAAACTACCTATTTAAGTAAAACATACACTAATGGATTTGTGGGTTTGGGTTTCCCCCCTACATAAATCACTCTACAGATGTATTTTAGAATCTGAAGCTATGTCACCTCAAACCTGACTCTTTTAAAGTAACTAGGCTTTCACAATCATTAATCCCTTCTCTCCCAATAAACTGTTGAACATGCTGACTAATAATGAATAGAAATTATGAAATAATGAACATCAATTAGCTTCCTATGTGTTTTGTGACCACAGACAAAGGTAGACAGGACAGTCCCTATCAGCACCCCAACAGAGGGAGGATGCACAATATGAGCTCAGCTCCCAGACATCAGCATAGCCAAACTGGAGCTATACCACAGGACTGACTTTTATGGTGCCCAATAATGCAAAAGTGTTGAATGAAGCTTCTTCTGTAGTCAGGGATATTCACATGTCCCTCCTGTGCACACTCTGAAGGCTAGAAAAGAGCAACCCATGACCTTTGCACGATTCTGTTACAATATACTGGAAAAACAGACAGATCTGGTCCTTAAACAAGGTTATTTTTGCTGCTCACAGAGGTACTTTATTTATTATGGAGATATTATTTTAAGAAATACTCATGGCAAGCACATTCAAGTGCTCCCGATTCAAATATTAGAGGTATCAACAGTGATATAATCTGAAGGGAAAATGCTAGGTAAATTGGGAGTGCAAAAGTCCTAAAATGCCATATAGAATACTGTTTGTCAAAATTCATACTCTTTGCCATAAAAGAACTAAATTGCTTACTTATCTAAATTGCAGCAAAGTTTTACTTAATGTGTCAAAGACAAAAAAAGAAAGCTTGCACATAAATGCTAAAGCTTAACCAAAAGTATTTTCTCCATTTAATACCACCAGCAATTTTAGTTTAAAAGTGATGAAGTATAATGACGATGATCCTTATCGGGACTACAAAACCATTTAACAGGTGAATAATTTAAGAACTACACTAAGCAACTGCACTAGTTTAATGCAAAATAAAGACCACTGGACAACTTGGGATTGGACTGCTCACCAGCACTTTCTTGCAGTTTAGCTTATACAGGTCGACTATGATAAAATGTTGACTTTATTGACATTTCATACTAAGTAAAGTGAACTAACCTTAGGACTCGTACACTTCTTTCCTATTAAAGCCAAACTCCTGGAAACAAGCACAGAAGAATGAATGGGAGACTGGAATTGTTACAGGATGGGCTAATTCCTAGCATCCCTTTAGGTCCACAGAGCTGTGGTCAGAGGGTACCACCTGGCAGCTGTGGTCTAACCCCTAATCCTGTAACCAGTGACTGCTCTCCTTCCTCAGGTGTTTAAGAGACTACCAAAGACAACCCAACGAGCCTGACTTCATGGAGACTAAGGGGTTTTTCTCATTTTCCACTTACTCCCAAAATCTTTAGGATTCTGCAAACTGGTATGTACATCATTCACTAGAAATCTGGACTCAACTAGATACAAGTTAACATGAAAAAATGACACTAACTGAACATAGAAATCAGCACTAGATCTTGCCTTCCTGAACAAATATTCCCACTAACAATACTTGGTCAACTCACAGATCTGGTCAAATGATCACTAACATTGTATGTTAAGTATTCTGAATCACAAATTTCAGTGCTAGTCATAACACTAGTGCTTATTAGTATCTACAACACACCGATCCTAAAAGTGCAATGGTATTATTATACCCATAGAACTTGAAAAACAGCTACATGGTCCAGCTAAAGGGATCTAAAACTACCAAAAAAACCCTAATTCAGAAGCAAGAATTTTTTCCCCAGTGCCTAGTCGGAATTTCCCATGTTCCAGCTCATGCCTGTCACCTCTCATACTAGCATAAAATGGTTACTGCTACAAAAATATGTTGCTGACTCAGGGATCATAATAGAAGACATTTTATATATCTACATTGATTCTACATGATAAATAAGAAGAAAACCAAACATCCTTCTACTAACACTAGAGCACAATTATTACTGAAAGTTTCCATCTTAGTGAATTCAGTATCTAGCACCCAAGACTGCCCAAATATAAGCAAAACAAAGTAATGAACTTTTTCTGAGCCTGAAGATTAAATACCTATGGTGCTTCCAAACAGCAAGAAAATTCCAGATATGCCACTTAATATCTTACTATAAACTAACATAAATCACATGGCCACTACAGGTAATGATAAAAGCCAACACCAGAGCCACCTGCTAGGTGTCTAAAAGCCCAAGAAGGGATATGGTATGGCAGACTATGTCACTTCTCCCTCCTCTTTTCCTATAAATCACTAAAACACATAGCAGACTCCAAAATAAATACCCACTTCCTTCCTGGAAATTAAGTACTTCAAAATTTTGCCATTAACCTACAGTCTCTGCTTGAATGCTTTTTTTGGATTCAAGCAAGTTACAAATTTCAACTGCTACTTCAGATATCTGTTCATGCAGATATTCATGTTCCATAAGTGCAGCTGAGTTCAATTTATTCTCAACTCTACCCAGGTTTACCTCCCATAAACATCTGCCTCTTCCTATCCATAAGAGAAGAACACTCTATGGCAGATACACCAGCAACTCTCTTCTTGCTAGGAGGAGGCTGTTTCCCAATGTGTTCCCTTTGGTTTCAGATTAGAGGTTTCACTGAAAAGTAGCAATTAGCCTCTGACTTGCAGATGGCTAGAAAGCACCTCACATTTCCACATGATAGAAGAAAGTGGATGGCCAATTAAACACTGGATCCTTCAATGCCAGCATCATATAATTTCTTTAAAGTGTAACACTAATGCTCTATTAAAATATGCAAACAAATCACACATAACGTTTAAACACACCTGATCAACTACAACACGTCTCAGCATCGCTCTTTAAGCGACCACAAGATTTTCCAGTGTGTTTCTAATCATTATTAAATGTTATTAAATGCCAGACAAATTCCTCCTCTCTTAAGATAACTGTTTATAAACAGAGAGCAGGTCAGGATTTGGCTACACACTGCAGCACTCCAGTGACTTGGTTTTAAAATAATACCATTATTCTACCCTCATAGAATCATCAAGGTTGGGAGAGACCTTTTAAGATCAAGTCCAATCATCCACGTTTCATCCAACTTTCATCAAAACCTTTTCCTACTTATTACAAGTGGGATAATATTATCCTTCCACTTATTTACTGGTTTCTCCATCATGCTGCAGCTCCATACTTTTGTTCAAAGCACGCTTTGAGGCTTTAGAGTTACAGCCCATAAAACCAACAAGGTAACCAATTAATGAAACAGCAGAACAAGAAAAAAGATAGAGCTGAACAACTGATCCCTTGCCTAGACTAGGATTTGGAGTATGATCTGATTTAATGCACCGTCTCCTCATTTTGGAATTTTAATACAAGCATAGCATAGTACACTACAGTACCATATTTAACCAGTCAAGTTACTACCTTGACTAACTTAAGAGCTTCATCTTCTACCTCAGAATCGTAAAACTTTCTCCACACACAAAGGTAAAAGGTTTTATTTAACACATACTTTGGAGAGCACTCCTGACAAAGAAACTGTTGCTGGTTTCATCTATTTAACTCAAATATTTGAGATGCAAGGTTCCAAGGATGTCTCTTAAACACACAATACCCTAAATTATTAAGTTAATGTGTAGGGTTTATCACAAAAGTAGAAATACTAAAGCAAGCGAAGCAAAAACACTTCTCTTGCTCAAGTGTGAAAACACTTCACATAGTTTTACAAAGTATTCAAGAAGCCTCAGGCTCAATTTTTAAAAAAAAACAAACCTAAAAATCCTTCATCTGTTCTCTGTAAACCAGAGAACAAGTTAATCTAACAATTCACACTTTAGTGATTTCCCAGAAATGGCATTTAAGCCCTGGAAACTGAAAGTGCTAAATTATATGAACAGTATATTTAGTCCTATGAACTAGCAAGGATCCATAGATCCTTATCCACAGCAAGGATAAACACACTTTTCAGAACTCTTTCTTCGGTGATACTCAGAAGTAGAATTTAGTGCTTCCAATACATAATCCAAATGCAGAAGGAATTAATTGCCACCCAGCTGCTCCCTTTTAAAAACATTTCTGGTTCCACCACTGTTTCAGCTCAAAGGCAAGTACTGGAAGAAGACAGAGAACAAACTTCCCATGTACTGCTCCCTCCCCCAGGCATTTGTGCTCCCGCTGCATCTACAAGGAAACAGGGGGGGCTGCTCCTCATGTTCAAGTACAGCTCAAAGCATTAAATCAAGAATCATTAAGCACATATAACGAGAGTCACTTGGCCTTCAGAGAGGAACTTACAAACTTCTAACTAACACACATAGCATCACCATTCATTAAAGTTTTTTTTTAAAGAAACAAGGTTTAATAATAATTGTAGCACATGGTAAAAAAAACCATTTTTTTTTCCTGTTTGATTTGTAGTATTTAGTTGTACCTCCATTCACCATCTCCCTCCATATGTTTTCACACTCAGTGATACTGACACCATGGTTGGAGTGCCTTGGGATGTACAACCATTCACAAAAAAAAAAACCAACTTTGCTTGCAACTTTGACAACCATTGAGTAATGCTGAAACTTCACATTCAAGAGAAGGGAGTTAGTAGTCTGTAAATAGCAATTTACACAGACTGCTGTATCAGTGTAACAGCTTCTACATGGCAGAAAAAAGAAATATCAAACTCTTCTGTACTGCAATTTCAAAATTCCGTAACTGAGTTCCACAGAATGGTGGTCTTCTTTCTGGGAAGCTTTAGCCAGCTTAAAGGCTATTTCATATTAGTATTAATTACTAAAATTCTCTACTGAGCCCTTCAGTGTACAGACTAAACAAACAGAAATAGTAAAAAACATCCACACTAGAGCCAACCTTTACAGTAAGGAAATTCAGCATGGACCTCCCACAAAACCTGTGTAGGTTAAGGTTTGTTTTTTTCCTATGTAAAGCCAAGAGAAAGGGTCTTGAAGGCTTTAGACAGCACTTTCACATAAAGACTCCATTGTTTCCACAGTATCAGCTGGTTATATGGGCTATGAGGTCTGGATTTTCTAGCTTCGGTGCAGAGGTATCCACCTAGAAATTTCTCTTGGTCTGCATGTAATTCTGTATTTGCTGTGCCATGGCTTTGCACAACCAGCCTGAGCTCTGAAGGCAGCTGTGAAACCAGGCCCTTACATTTTTCTAGGGGCTAGTTCAAGCTGCATAGCAACAATGCTGTTAGCACACCATTTACAAGCACATCAACTACCCCAAACTGTTTTCCTCAAACCATTAGTATCTTCAAAAACCATCCTCTCACCTTCCCCTCTGTGAGGATGTCCAGATTTCTGAAACACCGTCTGGAAGAGTTACATACTCACATTAATATTTCACAAGCATCTAACCTGCAACATCATCCCAAGTAGGACGACAGTGACGACACAACCATTAAAACCTATCTGGCTGACGTCCACCAACTCAGACACAGACATAGCAGAAGATGTGTTGAGGTAACCTGCAAACACTGCTATGTGTTTCCCCAAACCGGTCAGAACTTCTCTACTGTCGCCCTGAGAGTAGTCAGCCTCTCAGCACTGACCACCACATACCTCAGGACTGACCATCACATACCTCAACACATACTGTTCAGGAAACGAGGCAACACGACTGAAATGAGCCAGGCTATCAAAGCATCCATCTGAAGGTGAGTAAGCCTGCAGTGGGATGAGGGCAGCCCTGTGTTCTGAATAAACTGAGGTTTATCTACAACCCTCCCAAGCACCCCAGACACCAAGCCCATGCCCTGCAGCCCTGGCGGAGCGCAGGGCGAGCTGAGGGGCCTGTGTGGGCTCTCACGCACCCACCCCACCCTCACCCACTCGCTCGGG
>NW_008662625.1:0-19310 GCF_000695815.1 Acanthisitta chloris
TCTTTCTTTCTTTCTTTCTCTTAATATCTTTGAAAATTTCTTTCATTTGTTTTCTCTCTCTCTATGAGATCTTTATCTGGTTGGCTTTCTTATACACTGTTCTTGGAAGAAGGACGAATGCCTTGTACAGACTTTCCTTTCCATCTTTTTCTCTTTTCATAAATGTTGAATCCATAAATTTAACACGGCTATAAATTAAAATATCAACACATAACAGTTTCATCCATGCTCATCATTTAACTCAATGTTGTTAATATAATATAATAATTTAATATATCTGGATTATGAAAGGACTCATGCTGAGTGACAAGAAGCACTTGATATAAATATTTCTTTCTAATTATTGTATATGCCTTTTTCCCAGAGAATAGTTTATTATTTTAGCTTTGAACAGTTCCCTATGTTTAATTTTTCATGGCAAACATAGTCTTTTTGGCTAAAGAAGGGATTTCAGATCTGAAGCCTAAATGATTGCAAGGTTCCATTTTTTAGAAAAAACTATAGCTATAACTATATAACTAAAAATATATAATTTCTATATGACCTTCTTTGATGCCATGGCATCATAATCAAATAGAAAATGTAGAATTTATAAATTGAAGATGGCTTTTGTATTGTGCAGAGACAATGGTAGGTCTATTTTAGTCTGTACCTATATTTAATTTAAATAGAAAGAGCTCATGATCTTCCCATAATTTTCTAAAACTTTTTTTAAATTTTTCTCCAGTATGCCTACAAAACCAAAGTCTAAAAAAGCAATCCCTATATGATTTTTCCATTAGTCAGTTTTGTCACATTTTTTCTTCTAAGAAAAGCAAGATAATATCAGAGAATCTCTGTTCATATCCTGATCTGAGCCTGAATCTTTTTAATAGAATTTTTATATAACCTTATCGTAGCATTTTGAACTTTTTCCTCAATACAATTTGACCTGCATCAAGCTTGGTTTATTATACTACGGCTTCTCTGGGTTTTGTGTGTTTGTTTGTTTGTTTGTTTTCTCTGAGTCATTTATTTAATCAATATATGCTGCTATCCTACTTATTGAACCAATATTTCAGTCCCTTCTGTGTAATACCTCGTGCTATGTTCATGACTGCTCTTCCATTACTTTAGAACAAGATTTATAGTCCACATGAGTAATCCCATTTGGCATATATACTTCCAACCTCAGTTCTGTATTTCGTGTGGCTCGTCATTGTGGCCAACTCTTTTTGTTTCTCAGACTTCCAGGTAAAACCTTAAGTGACTATTCTTAAAAGATAAATCACTGATTACAGCTGCATCTGTCAGGGTTGACATAAGTCCCTCAAATTTTTCAGGTCTGAGAAGAATCTGAACTGACATTTTGGAAACCTGGTTATCTTCCATTCTTCTTTTATCATGCTGACACTATCAGCATTTTCCCATGGGTCTAGCTAATTTATTCTTGTTCCTTAACACTGCTTTCTGATTGACAATTTTGCCTACACTCTTTTCAGAGAAGTCTCTCTTCTTCTTTTGTAAATTTTTTTCCCATCAGTTTGCCTCTTTTCTGTTTCTAACTTATTCATGTGATCATATTCTTTTCAGCACATCTCCTTTTCTTAAGAGTTTGACCTCTAGACCCTCTTTTTCAGTAAATTTTAAGAGCAGAGATTGGACAAATAACTCATCTTCTTATTGTGCTAGAAACCTTTCCTGACTTTCCTCATCTCTCTTTGGTGCATTTTTATTTCTGAAATCTATTTCTCCATGAACTCTACTTGTCAATATTTCATTCACAAATAACTTGTGTCAGGTAGTCATTCAAGAACAATGTACATCTGGCAGTGTTGGCATCCCATAACTCATTTTGTCTCCTCCATTTTTTGGGTCACTTTTACTGCTGCCTCAGGTTCTATGAACACATTTTTCTAGTTCTCACATTTAAAAAGAATGAAACTGCTCCTGAAATCTACTCCTCTCAGCCACAATATTTCTCATTTTCTTCTCTTTATGCCTTTTGACCTTTCAGGTCCAAAGTACAGAAACAAAGATCAGATCCTCATCAAATGGCACACTATCTGTCTGCCGACTGAAGTATTGTATTTTACCTTCACGAAGAAACATCTAGACAGATTGTGCTCAAAGAATTTTCAGAGGAATGAGCCTGCCAATGGAGGAAATGCACATGGAGAAAAAGGTTTTATCTGATGTTTACACTAGATTGCTATACTTGATAACCAGAAAACATAATTTAGAATTATGAATAGCAGTGTCATTTGTAGGCGTCCACTTCAACTTGTGAGTATGCTTGTGAGGTAAAAAGACAGTAAAGGGAGAAGAAACATTATAACAATCATTTAAAGCTAAAAAAAAAAAAGCAAGGTAAGAATAATGTTCCTAGATCTTGACTCTTTAAGAATACCAACCTTACATATTTTAAGATAATTTTTTTTTAATCCAATGTTATACAAGAAAACCAAACATACTCGGTTAATATCCTTATCGATTTGGATGATGGGATTGAGTACATCCTCTGTCAGCTTGTGGATAATATGAGTTAGGCAGGAGTGTTGATCTGCTAGAGGGTAGGATGGCTCTACAGAGGGGTCTGGACAGGCTGGATCTATGTGCTGAGGCCAAATGTATGAGTTTCAACAAAGTGGAGTGCTGGCTCTTGCTCTTCGATTGCAACAACCCCATGCAGTGCTACAGAATGGGAGACTGGCTGGAAAGCTGCCTGGGGGAAAAGGACCTGGGGATGCTGGTTTACAGTGGCCAAACAGGAGCCAACAGTGTGCCCAGGTGGCCAAGAAGACTAATGGCATCCTGTTTTGTATCAGAAATATTGTGGTCAGCAGGACTAGGAAAGTAAATTCCCCCTCTACTTGGCACTAGTGAGGCCACACCTTTAATCCTGTGTTCAGTTTTGGGCCCCTCACTTGAAGAAACATACCGAGATGCCGAAGCATGTTCAGATAAAGGCAATGGAGCTGGTGAAGTGCCTGGAGCACGATGCCTATGAGAAGTGGCCTAGAGAGCTTAGCCTGGATGAAAGAAGTCTCAAGGGAGACCTTATTGCTTTCTACAACTGCCTTAAAGGAGGCTGTAGTGGGGTGAGGGTCAGTCTCTTCTCCCAGGTAAAAAGTGAAAGAATGAGAGGAAATTGCCTCAGGTTGTGCCAGGGAAGGTTTAGATTGGATATTGGGAAAAATTTCTTCACCAAAAGGGTCATCAACCACTATCCTTGAAGGTAATTAAAAGATGTGTAGATGTGGCACTTAGGGTCATCATTTAGAGGTGGATTTGGCAGTGCTGCATTTACTCTTGGAGGTGATGATTTTAGGGGTCTTATCCAACACAAAGTATTTTATGATTTTGTATTTATTTTTCACTGATTCAGATGATTATAACCTTCCTCATTAAATAAAGAATTCAATAACACACTTTTCCTAATTTTGTTCGAGAAGTTGAAGTCACTTTCCAGAAAAAAATATTCAGACTGCAACCACAAAACCAGTTTTTGTCAGAACCTGATCAGAGATAACTTGTTAAGCTGTAGATAAAGAAATCCATGATTAACAGTCCTTTGGATTACTACAGTGAAAACCTAGAAAAATTAACTGTCCTCTAATGTGCTAAACTGGACCATATTAAAAGGCTCCAGCATATGTGGACTAGAAGTTTCTCAAGGAAAGTCATTCTCATGGGCTGAAAGACTTTAAATCTTCAAGTACATATTTAATTTTATGCTCAGGAATCATTCCACTGATTTCTTGGTCTTAAAGGAATGAAAATATGCATATTGAGTGATGTAATATTCCAGACACTATAAATGTTTACATGCAAGAGATTACTGGGGGAGGAGGAGAGGGAAGTTGGTTTCCTTCTTATATAATTTTGTCTTCAAAAAATCTTAATTATCTTCAAATTTTAATGAAGGCATCAAAGTCAACCCCAGAATAACCCAAATCTTGAAGAACTTTAGTAGATGGTGCAACATTCTTAGCACTCTTGAAAAAAAAATGGAAGAAAAATGCAGAGCGTAAACAGTTCCATGACCAGATGTTTAGAAACAGACTGTTCTTAAATTTTTACACACCGCCTTTAAAACTTTTTATTTTCAGCAGAAGGAGTGCATCTCTAACATAAACAGAATAAATTATATTTACCTTGGAATATAGTCTAATATATGAAAACATAAATATTTATTAACACATTAATGCAAGGGCTGTGAGCTTTCTGGCATCAAGCCACACTAAGCTATGCATCTGCATACACAGAGGACAACACATTAGCATGTGTATGCTAAACCTTCCCCAGTTCTTCCTCCTCCTTTGTTCTCTATGAAAACTAATTACATTTTGAATTACTAAGCCTCTTCTGCACTTTGTTGAGCAATAAACGGATAGTTAGTCAAAACTGAAAAACCATGACAATGCAGGGTGAGTGTCAATTAGACCATTTTTAAACTGCCCTTCAGCTTTCTGGATTAACTTTAATTGATGTCCCAGTATTATCCCATGTTAAATAATTTACATTGGTTTTTGACTCTCCAAAGCATTACTTAATGCTTTGCAGCTGTTAAAGTAGCATGCACCATCAAATTGGCCAGATAAATTTGTTGAAAAAAGGCTGGGAATTCTTTCCTGTGAGGAAGTGTACTCTATGGACGCAGATTTTCCAGTATAATAATCAGTTTAGAGGTCATTAATGCATGTTAAATTGACAAAAACAGATTTTCCAGTATAATTATCAGTTTAGATGTCATTAATGCATGTTAAATTGACAAAACCTACTAAGAAAGATACTTTCTTTCGCCCTTTCCAATACAACAAAAAATATTCTGTAAAGCCGTAGCAGAGTCACAAATACAGATTTCCTTAATTATAATAAAACAAAAAATATTCTGTAAAGCCATAGCAGAGTTACAAATACAGATTTCCTTAATTATAATAAAGAATAAAGCTGAGTCCCAGTTTTATTCTTTAGCATTTGATTTTAGCAAGATCTGCCTAATATACTTCCAGAATAAAAAGAAGAATCAGCCTCCAATAAATTAAAAGACTGACAGAATGATCACTGAATAAATCCAAATGAGTAAAAGTGGTTGAATATCTTATACTTGATTTCTTAAAACCTCTGTACTTAAAAGAGATTCTGAATAAATGTTAGGACCAAATTACACAAAACACCAAATGCACATGGTAGGAATTTAGAGAGAGAATTCTGGTTTGTAAAAAAAAAAATTGCTTATAGAGGTACAGTATTTAATACCAGAGGGAGCTGGTTTGCTTTTTTCAGTGGAGAAGGAAGATATTGTCGCTAACATAAAAAATATCAGATAATGTTGCTTATAGAGGTACAATATTTAATACCAGAGGGAGCTGGTTTACTTTTTTCAGTGGAGACGGAAGATATCATCGCTAACATAAAAAATATCAGATAATGATTGCTTAGATGAATGTTTTTCAGACTTTCTCCTTTGGAGAAAAAAAACCTTGCACCAGATCTATTCCTAGGATAAAATCCTACCAAAATTGACCTTAGATATTTTAATAAACATGATTAAAACAAATGTTTTATGAATCCATTTTCTATTTTTGGCTAAATCTGAACAGAAAGTATATAAGTTAAGATCGATTTTATATTACTCACTACCTAAATCAAATCCAGATGAGGGATCTATATTTTATCATCCAGTAGACAAATGAAAATAAGGACCAGACTATGCTTTCATGGACATCAATCCTATTGCAAGTACAACTATATTGACCTTAGTTTCATTAAGCCTGATTTATACTGATATGAAAGGGAAAATACATTGTTTATTTTGAAATGTTACTTCTCTGATTGACTTTAATTATGCAAATGAAATTTATGCTTGCCAAAAGTAGCTGATAGATAAACCTGAAAAATTATGGTCACAGCTCTGGTAAAAGCATAGCAGCTGGAAAGCAGGACTATAGCTATGCTTACAGCTCAATGTGGTCCTAGAAAGGACTAGATACTTGTTCTACAAGACATGACAATAGTTTCTTAAATCAGTCAGAAGTGTGTGTTTTAATGAAAATCTATTTTCCTTTATCTGCAAAAAAACATGATCCAAGTGTGTTCATATCTTCTTTGCTATAAAGATTTTTTCTAAATGCAGCAGCAAACACAGGACCATACCTTGATTTGTTCCTCCTTTCCCTCCATCCTGTTCTTGTGTACTGGAAACAAGATCATCTCTTGAGAAAAGCAGCTATAGGATGTACAAATCTAAGATCAATGAGTTGATTTGTATGATGTATAAAAGGTTAACTTGTGTTCAATAAATCATGCCATAGTTACTGTCTAAAATGTCATTGCAGTTGTTAGAAATTTTTAGTTAAGACCAATGTGTTGTGTATGAGTAAATTAAAAATGCATATTGGAGCATAGAGTAATCTAACCTCAACATAACACAGAGACCGACTATTGGCCTCCACTAGTTCTGGTTTTCTTGCAACTTCTTCCCTTCCTGAAATGCATTTTGTCAAAAAGTAGTAAATCTTACCATGCTTTGTATTTTATCGTCTTGAAACACTAGAAGAAAGACAAGAAGTGAGAAGGAATTTTTCACTCTGTCACAAATGACCAGGAAAAATATAGTCAGTGCAATGTAAAAGACTAAACCAATTACAGAGGTCATTTTGGTTTGAACAGGAAAAAGGTCAGGGACTATGACTGAAATCCTCCCTTAACTGAAGCATGGCAACCTAAGCATATCTTTAGCATAACATATGAAAATTGTTTCAAAGTACAATCTGAGCACATGATGAATGTAAAATGCTGATCTGTTTAAGTCAAGGCAAATTCTGACAGGATTTCACCTTCGGCACTTTCTCTGAAATTTGCTTCCCACCTGGGGACTACATTAATTTCACAGCCTTTTAACATGGCATTCATGTTTGGGTTTAGACAGTGTGTGTATAGACATGCATAGTTGTGAATTCTGCTTCTGGCTTTTTTTTTAATTGATAAATGTTTGCTTTTACTAGGTGTCTTTTTCCAGTGTCTTGCATGACACTGTTTTTAACGGAGTTACAACCCAGTGTGAGATTCTGCAAAGTTTGTTAAAGACAATTGACCAGTATCATGCATTTATCATGACAAAACAGAAACTATTTTTCCATATGTATGAATTGGACTCCATACGTCTTCCCAGTGGAGTGAAAAGTGTAACTGAGATGATGAATGTTACATTTCAAGCGTGGTCTAAGTGCAGTTATTCCTTAGTAACAGTATGTTTTTTCATGGTTTGAAATTCGAGAACCATCTTTTTTAATATACTGAGTCAATCATGTAAGGATGAGCTCACACAGGAATCTTGACGTGGGAACTTGCAAACTATTGGTATTGCAAAGCCACAAATGTTTATGTTAAGTCACTTCTGACCTCTTTTCATAGACATCTGGCAACAAACTGAACTATATTTGACAATCATCTATTAAAAATAATGAAAAAAGAAAAATCCTGTTTTATGAATAAATAGCAAGATACATTTGCACAATCATGTGACCTACTTTCCATAGATTAACAAAGGAGTACTCCTCAGTTGAATAGTGCTAGCTGAAACAGCTCTGCCAGACAGCTAACATTATACATACCTTGTATTCACAATGAATAAAAACATGAAAAAGACAATTACTGCAAGTCTGCTACTGAGAAGCCTCAATACTTTTAAGCACATTTATGCATACCTTTTCTAATTGCTTTTTGCAAAAATAAAGGCAAATTTTCAACAAAATTTACCAAATGTACATTTGAAAAAGCTAAGAAAAATGACAGTCGTTGCAATTAAAAAATACATACGTGCATTTTCCAAAAATATATTCACTTATTGACTGTGAATTGATTTCCTTTAGCTTTGGCATACTTATAATATTGAAGGGAAATTTATCCCGAAGTTAAAAAAGACAAATAAAGCAAACAAAACCAAAAACAATCTCCTATATAACACAGCAGGAAACCTTGTGTTTCTTACAGCAAAATACCCAGTATTATCACTTTTTCTCTTCAGACATTTTAATATTAGGAGACTAATATTAACTGTTGCTAGCACACAGTATTTCAGTTTTATAGACTACCCTCATGAGAAAAATAGAAAGAAAGAGTTATAAAATATAGGAATTGTTTTGTATAGCTAAAATGGTAGGTGGTTGTACTGCTCTGAAATTTTCTATCTTTTTTTAAGATAAAGCATGTTTTCTTTTGCTAATAATACAATGCTTACAAAATAAACTCAAACCTCCAAAACATATAAACAAACTAAAAACCTCATTATATCTCATTTCTCAGAAGAAATGGTTATCAGGTTCACTATGAAGCTGGCCCTGCATTTCATCTAAGTTTTCTTTTTCCTGTATGCAGTGTTGATTAGCAATACAAAGATTTTGTTCTTGTTTTCTGTAGCATTTTCTATGCAATTACAAAAATTAGTATGTTAGCAGTTGCAGGGTCAGAGAAGTTTTTGCTAGGCAGAGAGAGCTTGTCAAAGGAAGTGAGGCAAGCTGCTCCCCAAGAGAAGATACATCAGGTTTCCTGTTGTGCACCTCCTCTCATAACAATTCACAGCACAGCACCTCACAATCACAACCAAGAGGCATGAGGACATCAGCAATATGGGCAAAGCAAACCCAACATAATTGCTTTGTTAAGTAGTATCTGCAAAACTATTTGTGGCAGTGGACCAGTTTTGTCTTCAAGTTCACTCCCTTCCTGTCAAGCACTGAAAAGCTTTATCTTTCCTAAGAGGAGGAAATACTCCCACCACGGTATAATCTGCAGAGCAGTGACAAGTTGCTTACTACTGGTGTGTAATATCAAAACTCCAAGCAACCATACCGCTAAATTATTAGATGCTGATGTGTTCTACTTTCCTGTCTGTAGCACATCCTGCTGTGAGCTCAGTGTCATTGCTGTAGGGTCCTGTGTTCCTTGTGCTGAAATACCACACCCAGAGTAGAGCAGGAAGGAGATCTCTGCCCTACTGCCATATTGCCCTACCAAAATATTATGTGCTGAAATAAGCTTATTATTAGCATGATATTCTTATGCGAGATAAGAAGTAGTAATATTGTAAACAATTTAAATTGCAATCCCCACAACCAGGAACTCTCCTTTAAATAGCGATTTTAGTAATCACTGGAGTGACTCCTCCATTTGTAGAATACTGAGAAGTGCGATACTTGTTTGACCTCTTCAAATGATAAACAGATTTCCTTGCTGATGTCTATCCTTCTCTGCTGGTTCTTACCACATAGCATATGCAAAAATAAAAGTGTTTGCTTAGCTACCAACTCCTTTTTTTGGTTAATGTCCACTATGTTTCCTAACTAATCTGCTAGTAATTAAGCTGGAGAACTAAGTCTTATCGAGCTTTATATTGTTTCTTCAGGTAGTTTTAATAAAACTAAAACCTTTTCTGAATCACCCAGACACTAAACACGGAGCTGAATGTGCAAATGTTAACACCTGCGTTACACAAATACTTGGTGTATCTTCCCAGAAAACACCAAGCAGGTAGAGAATGAGGACAGAATTTTATGGTCTGAAGTTATGTGCTAAAGTACTTAGACAGTTCCTGAAGGACTGCACCCCATGGGAAGGACTCATGCTGGAGCAGTTCTTGGAGAACTGCATCCTGTGGGAAGGACCCACAATAGGGATGTTCGTGAATAGACCATCTTCTATGGAAGAAACCCCATGGTGGAACAATTATCAAGATTGGATAGTCCATATGCGCTTGAATTCAGAAAGGAAAAGAAACAATATTTTGATTTCAACAGTTTTTCCTCATTATGTCAATACATGGAACAAGGATAGCATGCTAAAATTAGGTGCTAGACCTAAACCTCTTACCTAAGAGAAAGAAATCTCTCTTAGTCTATCAGAACTAATGATTATTGCCAAATATGAGACCTAATCTTTTCTCCTTCCTCCCTGCCATTGCCTGGCATTTAGACCCTAACCTCTCTTGCTAAGTAATACTCCATGTTTAGTTGGACAGCACCCACATTCTCTGTGCAGAAGGTATTGAAGTCTCCAAGAGGTCAGACATCTACGAATGTGTTTTATACCAATAAATCACAAAAAAGCTTTCCAGACAATCCCAATGAACAATTTCTAGTCAAGGGCTTTCTGGCAAATACATGGTCCTTGGTTATGCGTACAGCACTGTCACTCCAAGCACATCCCTATTATCTACAAGTATACACTTTTCTTTTTCCCATCCTGATGGAGAAAGGAAGCTTGATTGGCTCATTGTGAGGCAGGGTAAAGGGTTAGAATGCTAATGTGCATTTCTGGGAATTACTTAGAGAGAAAGGACAACCACACTGAAAAATCAGCTTTGCTTTTAGCCTTGAGAAAGAAGTTTTTAGAGATTCCAGTCTTAACAAAGAGAATATCACAGCTTAGGTTCTGCTGTAGTCACAGACTCAGCCTTCCAGAGTAGTCTAAACAACATCTAGACTGCTCAAAAACCATAAAATTACATTTTTGTTAGCAATTTTTTGTTTATATTTTTACCAAATTAAAAAAGGACAATTGGTCCTTTTCAACTTTGAGGGAAAATATGTATTATGACTTTCAACACTGTTTCTTTTCATGTTGAAAAATAAACTATAAGGAAAAATATCTGACCTTGCTGGCAAATACAGTGGTTTTTTTTGGCTTATACAACAAGTTATTTTGAAAGTATATTAATTAGACCTAGTTATGAGCATTGAATTATAGAAATGTCATACATCAGTAGTATGACTAGAAAGCTTTTTAATTATAAAATAAGGTTATACCTAAGAAATTAATTGCACAATCTATATTAATTCACTTACTATTTGAGTAATTAAGGTTTCCATTTTATAATTAAAAAGCTTTCCAGAGATATTGTGACTATGAATTATTTCTATATAGAGTGAGAACCTATATGAGTTAATTTTCAGACAGTCTAAACCACAGCCTTTTCTAAAGAACAGATTAATCCTAGTAAAGTAATTAAAGTCTTCATTTTCTTATATTGCATTGGTCAAAATAATGCTCTGTTAGCTCCTGATTCAGTAAAAATGTGTAAATTTCATGCATCTTGGCACTTACATTCAAATTCAGCAAACAGGAATAGATTTTAAAAATAGACATTGGACCTCGCTATGCAGAGGGTTTTCATTGATTAATAATGAATGGAAATGAATGGAAAACAGCTACTCTTAAGAATAGCTTGGGCTGAAAAGAAATTCTAAGTGATCTTTCAGAGACTAACATGCACTTGTATGTTTTCCCATCTCCTGCTGTTTTACAAGGAGCAAGAGGAGCAAGCAAGGCTAAATACATCAGACATAGACCTGCTCTAAGTTGTTCCAGCTGAGATGAGGACTTCCAAATCATTTGGTCAGAAAAATCAAATAGTGCATGCTCAGCTCAACTACGTTTCCTCTGCCCGGCGGGCAGTTACTTCAAATAGCTTACTGCACTAAACATGAGTTTTAGTGTGGAATTTAAGTCCAGTCTGCATGACCCCAGAGGCATCAAGAGGTGATAGATGGGACTGAGGCATCTTGTTCAAGACTAATTCAGAAAAATTTGGGTTTCTGTAAAAGGGATCCAAGTGACAGAGCTACTTTTAAAGATTTTTGACTAATATCTCTGATTTTTTTTGTAACCTGTGAAACACAGGTATCAAATGACCTGTCTACAATTCTATGTTGGCTCTTTTTGAGACAATATTCTAAATAAATCCTATCCTAATCTTGAAACAGAAATAAAGTTGAAGGAGAAAAGAAGAGCAATTGTTGTTGTTATCCAGCTAAAACTGTTGGTTTTTTTAAAAAATGTTTATTTTTAACTACTTTTAAGACTAACCTGGCATTATAACCTGCATGATGTGGACAAATAAATACAACCAGAATTTTGGTTGGAAAATCTTTATCCAGAATGAATATGAAGTATGATATTCTAGTTCCGATATAAAAAACAAAATAAATATATAAATAACAAAATAAAATGGGAAGCAATGAACACATCTTAAGCCTCTACATTTCATATAAAATATTTTGCAATGTAAAACAAACAAAAAAAAGTTTGATATAAAATTTTTTGCAATGTAAAACAAACAAAAAAAAGTCCTTATTCAAATTTGATTTTAAAGCAAAATCTGCAATCCTAATAATACATTGACCTTTTCCTTTAAAAGTTGTGCAGCTCCACCAAGGTGAAAGAACTTCCATGTCCATGCAGGAAAAGGGACAGGTTACACTGGGGCTGTGATGTCACAGCCTAGTGCTGGAACCCCTTTCCCAGCCAAGACACCTCACATTAGGTTAATGCAAGGGAATCGTCTCACAGTCCTGAACACAAATTCCAGAAGGACATTTTAGGAAGGACATAAAATGGGAAGTCATTGAGAGCACATTTCAAGTGATACTTTTTTAACAAAAATTATCTCACCTCCAAAAAATTCAAACATGTAACAGTGTGAAGGCATTAAAGGGGTAACTAAGTTGGTACTGGAAGAGAAAATGAGTGAACCATGAAACAGAGGTGGGCAAAATCAGACTGTTTTTCCTCTGTTGTTGTTTTCAGTTCCTCTCGAGAGGGATGTATCAGCATTTGCTGTTCAAAAATGTAACCATTCTGACAAAGACATGCTGTGCTACTGGAAAGAGTTTAAAGCCCTCAGAGAACCCTCTTCAATGAGTTTACTCTTTATCCATGTTTACCAAAGCATTAGGGAAGGGAGGAAGAGGGAGACAGCCCTCTGGCTGTCTGGCAAAGCAGTCATCCTCACAGCCTGACAGGAAGTATCTGCCAGAGAACACAAACACTAAATCAGGGCCTTGGAAGATTCTCAGTAGGCTTCTTTATATAACTTTAAAAAATGCAAGCCTCAGACTTCACAAATGAAATTAATTTTAAATGCTATAAAAATATTTTTAGACCAAATCAAGAATGAGAAACATCCTGAGCTAGAACAAAGTGCCTGAAAGGAAGGGGCTCCTGCTGGTAAGCAGAGATGAGGTCCTCTCCAGCATGTCACACCAAGACACCAGAACCAGAGAAAAGTCCTCTCCTGCACTCGGATTTAGCCAAATGGGCTTTGGCAATGGAAGGCACCCTTTGCTGGGACACCAGGAAGTATGCCAGGTGACATTGTCACCTTTCATCTTCTGACATACAGTTTCATTGAAGAGCAGCATGGAGGGAAATGCTAGTTTGAGAATTCTTCCAACCACAAGTATGAAGAGCAGTCTTTGAATTTCCAGTGTCTCTGCCAGCTGGCAACAAATAGAATTCAAGATGCAAAACGCATTATGGAAATCAAATAAAGTCAAAAGGAGAGGGAAAACCAAGGAGTTTTTCTACTTGAAAAGGGAAAATCCCAAATTTTTTGAGTTTTAATGTGAAACGTTTTATACTGTTCTACTTTAAGGCCAGTACTGGGAGGAAGTAATTCACTTTTCTGTGACTTTTGACACATTTTAAAGTAAAATAAAGCTTGCAATGCTTATATAAGATACAAGGTCTGGAATGAAAAACTGGCCAATTGTAAACATATGAGGCAGGAAAATTGCAAGTATTCACCAAAATAAAATTCAAGAAAATGTCTTCAAAGCCCATAGGTTTTTGAAAATATACTTAGCTTTCATAGGACAAAAAGTGTTAACATCACAAGCACATTTAATGTTATATCTTCTCTGCTTTTTCCTTTAAGTTCTTCATCAATTTTGCTGTTGCACAGAGCACTCAGCCCCACTCTGAGTACTGTGTGCAGTGTCGGGCTCTACAATATAAGCAGGATATAAAAATATTGAAATATGTCCCAAGGTGGGCAATAAAGAAGGTTAAAGAAGTAAAGGGCATGACTTTGCTCAGATTACAGAAAAGGAAAATGATGGGCAACCTCACTGCCATGTACAAACTCCTCATGATGGGGAGCAGAGATGGAGGTGCTGATCTCTTCTTACTCGTGTCTGGTTGTAGGACAGGAGGGAATGGTTTAAAGTTGAATTGGGGGAATTTAGATTGGATATTAGAAAAAAGGTCTTTACTGAGAGTATTTCCAAGCACTGAAACAAGCTCCTCAGGAAACTGGTCATGGCCTCAAGCCTCAGTTTTCAAGAAGCATTTGGGCAATGCTCTTAAACATATGGTTTAACTTGTAGGTTGCCCTGTGTGGAGTTAGGAGATGGAGTCAATGATCCTTGTAGGTCCCTTCCAGTGCAGGATATTCCTCAAATTCTTTATCAATTTTTCTTTGATTCCAAAACTAGCTGACATATTTTCCCTTCAGCAGCTGTGTGAAAATCAAGCTGCAGTCATACTCTTTACTTAGTCTTCCTTAGAGGGAGTGTCATCCAAAATGATAAAGAATGTGTGTTATACATTTTACTGATATTTAAATCCTCAAATCAACTGATATTTATCAAAACTTATTCAAAACATCAATGGAAGTTTATTTTGGATAAAATCTTGCACTGCAAAACCCATCAAAACAGCCCAAAGGTCCATATGTTGTCTTTCTAAGTCACTTGAAAGTTTATTTCTTCTATCTCACAAGAGGCTAAGATCTGAACAAATTCTGTGGGAACTGTGGTCAATACGGTCACAATTGAACATGCAGTACTTAAGAAAGTAAATGAGTAAGAAAAGCAATTTTTTTCCCACTTGAAAGTAAAATAAAGCTTCCACTTGTCAGTGAACAGTTAAGTTAGATAGCACTTTGAATTATTAAATCCTTGTTCACAGACTGTTGTAAGGTCAGGCCTTCTCATTTTTGTTACAAAGACTGAAAAGTTTTATATGTTACATGTTACTCTGCACAGGTTTTCAGAAACAGACTGCAGTAAGTGGAAAAATACAAAGAAAGCAGAATTAATTACTTGGACAGGTTGCACAAATAGTACAGATGTATTCCCTCAGGGGTGGAGTCTTAGCAACATATAGTTTTCCTATATTCAAACAAATATTAATTCAAATACTGTTATGTATCATTACAGAAAATGTATTTATGATGTTTCTTTATTCAGTAGTACAAACTTAATTCTGTACTAGCTATATATGCTTTTTATATTATTGTACTTTTTTCCAATATTTTTCTCTATTGTTTTATGTGCAAACACACATTTCCCCTTTGGAAAATGGTGTAGGATTTTTATTTTTTAAATTCTGTATCCAGAATATTATTAGATTTCTAGGAAAAGTTAGAAAGAACCTATGGGAAGAATTACTTTTCTTAAGAGGGAAGACATTTAGGTCCAAGAATCATCAGTTCTTATGCCCATCTTGAAGTTTTATCTTCTGAAGTCTGTAAAATTATGAATTCACCTTTTCCCTCTAAGATGGAGCTGAGGGTCACCAAATTAAGTTATCATTTCCAGGTAGAAGGTTTAAAATTCCATTGTACAGTGCTCAAAGGACTGAAGTGGCAGTCCAGCAAGATGATTCTATAACTACTTGTGATGCTAAAATGACCAAGTAATCTTAGAGCTTTATTTTCATTCTCATGCTTGTTATGTCATCCAGAAAAATATTGTCTGATTGACTGATTCTATCAAATTTCTATCACACAACAAATTTCAGGACTAGTGGAGGATCATCATCTTTTTGCAAGCTTTGCAGTTGAATCAAAGACTAACTGACCTTCAATCGAGGAAGTAGAACAGGGCCATCAAGATATTCTGATTTAAGAGTATCTTGTAAATCTTCTAGTTCAAACAATCTCTACAGAAGAATAAAATGTCGTTTTAAAATCACCTCAGACTCAGGTTGCAGTTTCATCTATATTTAGTTGGCATTGCCACCAAAAATTAAATGCATCCTTTTGGTTGCTTGCACTCATACCTGTGCTACTTAGGCACAACTGCTAAGAAAAACAATAAAACCATTTCTTTACTGTCTTTCACCCTCTTTCTCACCACAAAAATATCCTGCCAGATATATTTTAGTGTGAATTTGTTGTTGGTTTTTTTTTTTGTTTTGTTTTTGGTGGCCATTACTATTATTATTATTTTTGTTACAATTTGTAGCATAAATTAATTTAATTTCAAGTCACAAAGCTTTTTTCTTACATAGTGGAAATGTTACTTCAATGTGTATATTAGTAGTCTCATTAGGAATATGTCTATGTACATTTATAGGACTGTGGTTGTACACTTGAAAGAACAACCATACATAAATATATATATCATTATTATAAAGAAAAATATATATGCAGATATTGAAACATGATATTCATATTTCGCATATTTTTTATGAAATGAATAGAAATGGCAAACTCCTGCTTCATGATGCAGTTCTCATTAGAGTTGTTTACCACTTGTCCTTCAAGATGACTGTCTTTGTTAATGAACTATCTGGATAAAAGGTTTTCAGATATAAATTCTAGAGACAAACTCAGTTAATCTAGATATTCATACAGTTTTCTTTAAAACCTTTCTAATTCAGTAGTATATAGCTCATTTCCCTCATGTCTTAAGTTCTAAATTACCTTAAGAAATTTATTGCTGAAAATGACTGTAACTGTTAATATAAAATCAGCTTAAGTTCTTCTATTAGAAGGATCTGTTTCTTCCTTGAATATGCAGCAAATTCTGCCAACTGTGAATATCTAACTTCCTTACCTAAAGACTAAATTTTCCACAGGTGACAGCCAAATTCTTTCTGCTTATCTGTGGGACTAGCATCTTACCCTATAACATGCTTATTTTCTCAGACTGACAAGTTGTTGACTCACCAGGCAGAATGAGAAGTGAATGTGGAGATCATGCATCAATCACCTGCCATCACATTCCCCAGCCTGGATGGCAGTGATTAGACAAACTTGGGTTGACAGGTGTCCTGTCTGGACAAACAGCTTGTCAGTTTTCTAATAGGATTCAGCTGCTCTCTCACCATAAGCTTTACAACCTGAACCAATTCAAATATTCCCCAGTGGAAATGGGTGAAAGTGAATGAATGGATAAGGAGGGGGGCCTTCATTTTGCCAATATTAGAGTAAATTACAACTTGAAGAACTTCATTTTGGGCAATTATTTTGCTGCAACAAAAAAAAGAAGAAAGAATTCTGGCTTCAATATTAACATTAGCTTACAACTGTCGTGGTCATTTTTTCTTTTAGCAAAAGCATGGTTCAGAAGGTGTCCCTGATACTGAAGCTGTGGTCATTTTTTTTTTTTAGCAAAAGCCTCGTTCAGAAGGTGTCCCTGATACTGAAGCAATGTTCCTGATTTAGGGGGACAAGCAACTTTCAGAAGCATGATTGCATTTACATGAAGAAACTAAGTCAACAACTTTTTCTATAGCAATCAATGCCCAAGATTATCCTCACAGTCACATTTGAAGGATGAATTTATTTCAAGGTATCTTTTTAGACCAAGGATCTTTACCCATTAGAGAAGTACATATTAGAGGTAAAAGCAAAATATAGTGCAGTGTTATCATGCTTTCTTATTAAATGCATTGCAAATAAGAGCTACTTAGCTTGCACAGGGACAGTTTATTACTACATTGGGAATTTAATAGGAAAAAACCAAACACATAATACTCTATTGCAGCTGAAAGCTGTGATTATATACTTGAAAAAATGTGAATAAGAAATGTGTTGCAGAAAAAAGTGCAATTTGTTCTGTTTATTAAACCTAAAAATGTTTTCTATTTATCTCAGTTTTGTATTGATCGTCTCACAACTATAAACACTGAACTTTTCAAAAAATTTAATGATAACAATGAAACATTTCAAGTAAGCAGAGATCAAAAAATACTAAGGCTAAATGAAATTCTAGGAAATGTTATTGATTCTGCATCAGATGGAAATAGACAATTACATCACCAATTTAAGCATCTAGAAATTTGGATTAGTTCACTGAAAAGACCGTAAATGACTGGTTCCCTTGGCTGTTATCAGAACATAAAGTCCTGTCAATACCAAGTCAATAATGATACATGCATAACTACACAGGAACAATACATTTGCTTAAAACCTTACATAAATATTTTTGTTTATTAACAAATAAACTCAATGCTAATTATCAGTGTTCTGTACAGGTCCATGAATGTTGAAACAAAATTGTGTGTGTACAGTTCAAATTGCAGAAGCAGAGTCCAAGTGTAATATTAAGATCACCTCACCTGTTGCTACACATTGTTTCCACTGTACTGTGCTTTGAACATGGTTTCATTCCTTTCACTACATGAGGTAACTTTGTTACTCTTTGGCCACTCTTCAACTTAGACCTGACATGTGTAGGCATTTCCCAGTGATAACAACTCCTCCATTTCCAAAGTCAGACTGATACAAACAATTCAAAAACTCCATATATTAACTCCAAATTTTGTGAGTTGTTTTTTTTTAAAAATTTTTCCCCACTGCTATTATACCCTTTCCCTTTGAAAGGAAAAACAACTATAGTATGAAATGAAAAAAAAAAATCTGTAAAAAAAAGTAAAAATATCTAAGATGATAAAAAATATATACTGATGTTTTTCAAATTACTCTGGTAAATTACAGTGGTTCTTTTAAAACATTATAAAAAAACTTCATCTCCAGCATCTTAGTATAAAGAACAGAATACAAATCAAAGTGGAAACAACTATACCCTAATTCATCAGGGAGGAATATACACATAGATAGTGGAATGATTTCAGAATATGCACATAACCCAGAGGAAGCTGCTATGATTCATTGACTTAAACACTTGTTTTTCTGGAAATGCTCTTTATATTTTTATCATTGATTTGTCACAAGAAAAATGTTCTGAAGACAAAAGACACATTATGAAACATCACTATAAAAGACATGCATTCAAATAGTTCAAATACAAATTTAGCATCCAGGAAGCACAATGAAAAATTTCATAGGTATATATTAAAGGGATCCAGAAACCACTCATGTATCATCACTTACTGAGTACTACTAGTAGAAACCCAAAATTCCATCTCATCATGTTGCAAAACTCTTTTTTTCAAGGAAATCTTCCTAGAGTCCTAGCAGCAAATTTCAGTACACAAAGTTCCCTCAGCAGGCTGGCACCAAACTGGAAGTCTCTGAGGACTGAATGAGTGACTCATGTTCCTTTTGAGTCTAGATTATGACTATCGTATTGCAGGTTGATTCTTCAGAATTTGAGCTGATCTGTAGGGGATCCAGGTGACTAAAGGTCTAAGTAACTAGAAATTGTGCTTAACTGAAAGCTGTGGTAATGGCTAAAAATCTGTGTAGAAGTTAGCTCCACTAACCACTAAAAATTGTAGATAAAATATATACTTTGATGATTATTAAAATATTTATGTAATAGTAAAGCTCTAATTATAACTACAACCCTGTGGCC
>NW_008662626.1:0-791 GCF_000695815.1 Acanthisitta chloris
CTGCGAACGAGCTGCGTCCGGGTGGCACCGGGGGAAGGGTGCGCTTGGCGGTGGGCAAGGATACTTTTAATATAGTTTGTTAAGAAATTTTTTTTTGCTTTCATTTACCATGTTTTGTCAAGCTGTGTTGTTCCTGGAGGAACTTTTTAGGGTTCGTTTTTGGGGTTCGATCTGGACAGGAATTGATTTCCGGCTGAGTCTGCCAGAGGAGAAGGGGTTAAATTTAGGGGTTAGGTTTGGGCTGATGCTTTTAGGTGTTTACTCAGGAGCCTGTGCAAGTCCAAGAAGACCCAAGGAGGCAAAGTGAGCATGTCCCAACAAAGACACCCCCTCTTCTCGGGACAGTCATGAATATGTATTAACAAGGGGTTCATAAACTGAAACCTAAACCTGTACGGGGTGCTTGTTGGTAGAGCAGAGACTCCCCACGCACCCAGCACTGTTTGCTTGCTTAAATTCACATAATAAATTGTAAACTTTGACTGCAATCCTGTTTGGGGACTCAGTCATTTATAATAACTGGGGGCTCTTCCGGGATGATCTTAGCTCCTGAATTCTGACTCAAACTAGGAGAGGGCACCACCACCCTTTTGGTGGCTCCTGTTCAGGTCAGATCGGGACTAACGCCATCCTGAATCTGAATTTAAGCAAGCGAAGAATTTAATTTTTGATAAGCTACCTTGCCGGCTTTTGCTCGTAATTCTGCGCGTGAAGATCCGAACGAAGATGACAGACTCCAGACTCATGTTTACCATAGGGGATATGGTTGCCTGTGTGTGCGGGAGTGTGTT
>NW_008662627.1:0-227 GCF_000695815.1 Acanthisitta chloris
GCTGCGGAATCGCTGCTGGATCAGCACGGCCGCTCTCCGGCGGCGCTGGAAACGTTTCTGCTCCGCATAACTCCGGAATTTGCTCTGGATCAGGATGGCGGCCTGCGTCATCCGCTGGAACAGGGCGAACTGGGGGCACAGGGAGCACTGGTCAGTGCCCAGTGCCCCCATAGGGATCCCAATATCCCTGCGTCATCCGCTGGAACTGGGTGACCTGGGGGCACAGG
>NW_008662627.1:639-845 GCF_000695815.1 Acanthisitta chloris
TCACCCACTGGAACTGGGGGCACAAGGGTCACCTCTCAGTGCCCCAGCCCCCCCAGCCAGAGACCCCCCAATCCAGCTGCTCCCCGTGGCCCTCAGTGCCCCCCAAATTCTGGCTGTGCCCACCAACCCTCCCCAGGGCACCCCATTACCTTCAGAGCAATCCATGTCAGCTTGGGGAGCAGAGAGAGAGGGTTAGGGGGTCTCGG
>NW_008662629.1:0-1922 GCF_000695815.1 Acanthisitta chloris
TCCTGCGGGATGTGCAGCGAGGAGAAGCTGCTGCCTTTGCTTCTGGTCGGGCGGAGGGGTCTGGTTTGGTCTCGGAAGTTTAGTGGCAGCTGTTTCTCCCCTTGTGTCTCACAGCTCCCGTAACTTTCTCAGGGGGCTCAGCCACTCGGACCAGCTCCTTCCCAGTTGTCACTTTCTCTGTCACTCTGATGTTAAGGAGTACTTTGCACCCTGGCATGTGTACAGCAATAGTAGCCAGCTATATTCCCCTCCTACGAGTTCCTTTAGGCATAGTTTGAATTACTTGAAGATGACAGGTGCTTATAAGAGCCAGTTTGCTCCTCTTGTGCTGTTTTGTAGGTAAACCAAAGATAGATTGGTCATGTTTTTTCTCTTGGATCTTGGAATGTGATATTAATTTTCTCACTGCTGTTTTGGTAAAAATAAGCGGTTGTAACTTTCTTCTCTCCTGCCTTCATTTTAAAAGCAATTTTTTCCTATCTGTGTATTTAAGACAAGTAAAATTTCCCCGTGTAACGTTGCTTCGTGCAGGGATAAATCTCAGTGCTTGTGACTTAGTTCCGTACCTCCAACACGCCTAAGTTGAGTTCATCTCCAACAGTGGAAGATTTTTGTTAGTTAAGACTGAGAGCTCGAATGACTCTGCCTCACTGCTTTAAAGCAGAAAGAGTGGAGTGTCAGAGATGCCGAGCACTGTGTACACCTTTCCCCGAGCCCTTCGATAGAGAGTGGCTCAAAGACAAGGCTGGTGTGTGCAGGGCCAGGCAGACCCTCTGTGCAGGAGATGTTGTCATCAATCCGGGCTCGCTTTGACACCACCGAGATCTTGTTTACATTGCTAGGCAACTGCACAGAGCGCAGATTTATTAGCGAGGCTGGGAAATCTAACCTAGTTAAATAGCTGCTTCCTTGAGTAAGCAATATGTGGAGCTATTTTTTCCCCCCTTTTCTCTCTCTCTCTTCCAACTGTTTTTGTGTTCTCGACACTTGTCATATCAATTGAGATTAGATCCTGGGCTTTTGATGAATCATTTAGCCAGATGCTTGGAAAGAAGAGTCTTCTGTGAAAATAACAAAGTTTTAAGGGGGCAGAGAACACTTTGTATCTGAGGGAACTAATATAAAATGAGCTAAGCACATGCAAATTGAAGGATTAGCCAGATGTGTTCAATTATTTTTAGGAAAGCCATGAAATATTCTGTTTTAATCTTCAGTTCAGTGGAAGTAGTGACTGTGATGGTTTTAATCATTATTATCACCTTCCCCCTCCTATCTCAGTGCTCTTCTTATCACACAAAGTAAAAGATGATTTTAAACAACTAATGTTTTCTGAGCTGCTTCTAGTGTTGAAGGGAAGTTTTCTCCTCTTTAAGTATGTGGTGTGAAGTGTAGCAGCCTGGACTGTGTTCATGTAGTCGATATTTTCATGGCAAAAAGCGAAGTTTTTCAGGTGTACTTTGTCTCAAATTTCGGTGAAGTTTGGAGCGACTCCAGTCAATGCCATCGCTCCATGTTCGCATCTTCCATCAGGTGGTGCTCTCTCCATAACTATTAGGATGCAAATAGCTCCTGTCTCCGATTGTTTTTCAAAGCCTAATGCGTTTATTCAGCAGCCTTTTGTTAAACATCCCGAAAAATCACCGTGCAAGTTGTTGGTTGGGTGTTTGGATTTATTTCTTTAACTGCTAGTTGGGCTAGGAAATAGGAAAGACGCAAGTCAAGCTGAAATGTATTCAGTTCCTACCCAATTTGCACAGCTGCTGCTGCTTCATGTTATCCACAACAGAAAATTAGGAATACTACAAAGAGACAGCAGAATTCTCATGGCTTCTCCCTGGAATACCTAGTTTCATATTGAGGGAGGTGGCTAATACTCATTTCTTTGTGTAATTTCTGTATTGCTCTATTTCTAACTCTTCCCC
>NW_008662630.1:0-3576 GCF_000695815.1 Acanthisitta chloris
TTTTTTTTTTCTCTCTCCAGTTGCCCACTGAATTCTGGTTGAATGCTATACTATTGTATAACCACTCATTTCTAGTTTTTCTGAGCTGATTGTGGCTGCTGGGAATCTTGAGGTTAGATTCCTGGCCGTTATTCAACGTGGTATAACATCTTTTGCTTTTTTTTCTCTTCTCTTTTCACATCTGTTTCCAGGTCTTTAATAATCTCCTAATTATACAGCTTAAAGTTGTGCTGACTTTGTGTGCTGCGAGGGAAATCTGGTGCCTGAAAATTGGAAACCTTGAAAGGTTTTCAATTTCAGCACCTTTGAATGTTTCTGGTTTTCATTGCTGTTGTATGGGTGAAAACCCAGAAGTGACTAGAGCCTACCACCTTCCTGTTTAATTGCATTTTGAGCCCTGAAATGGCTAATAATCTAGAAATCCAGAGAAGGAGCTGTCTTCAGCATGGTTTGCTGGCACACCTATGCAGCAGAGCAGATGACAATGTGCTTATTCTGCTCGTGGTTTTATTTGGCCAGGTGTGAGCCAGATGTGAACCAGTGTAGCTGTCTTAGGGAAATGTGCTCGTAAGCCTTTTCTCTCAACTTATATTGGCTAGACAGAAGACCAAGGGGGCAGATGATGTGCAGACTTACCTAGTTGCATTCAGTGGTAGGAGCTTTCCTACTTAAGAGACCAAATTAGCTTTCTCAAGGAGTGGTATATCCATGACCAGCTGTATGGAAAGGTCCACCTTGGGCTTCTGTGGCTTTGCCTGTTAAGGATCAATTCCCCGTTTTCCATACAGTTTTTAACAGTCATTGCACTTTCCACTGGGTTTTAAGATCTGGGGATTGTATTGAGGGCTGTAATAGAGATTTATTATTTTATAGTAATCCCCTCTGTGGATATATTATCTGATTCAGTTTACCTTCCAAGTCTCCAGTCATTGCTGCGCACTGGACAAGAGCACTAAGGAAGTTGAATTAATGGGACAAGTTCCTAATTTGCTCTTCATATTGTTTTCCTTTAGGGTTTTTTTTTTGGTTTTTGGTTTGTTTGTTTGTGTGCACTGAACTGTCTTAAAGGCTTTCCAGCAAATGTCATCCTTGCAATGCATAAAGGTACGAGTTGGGCCAGACTTTTAAATAGTTCTAATGTGAGAAATACAGTCTCATAAATCAGTTTAGTCTTACCTTGAATGGGGCCTTGAGCAACCTGCTCTGGTGGGAGGTGTCCCTGCCCAGGGCAGGGGGTTGGGACTGTATGATCTCTAGGTTCCATTCCAACCCCTTAATGTACTATGATTTTATGAATCTATGATTCTATGATTTTTCTTTGAATGTTTAGAGTAAGATGAGCTTTATATGTTCAAAGCAATTTGATGGTTGGCGGTACAAGCTACACAAATGATTTTCTTGAGCTCCTGTTGCAGGAAAAAACACTATTACCCACTTTGGATTCCTGTGCCTTTTTAAGCAAAGCCTCTTTAAAAAGTCCAAGAAGAGTGTGTTTCTGTTTTATTAATGGAACAGAGTTTAAATCCTGCTTGACCTGTGAAAATTTGAACACAGTCTTAGGTATGTTAGCAACATCCAGATTGGATTAGTGTAATTCTTTGTTTGTAGTTCTGCCAGCAGCATCATTCAGAAATGACCTCTTCAAAACACAGGAACGAGAATGATCTCTGGCACTGCAGAAATAAGCAAAGCTGAACAATCCAGACATCTCTTTTCAGGGGCTCCCAGCTCTAATCAAATTGGCTGCAATGTCTGTTTTCTGTCTTAAACTCTTTAATGATTATGTTCCTAATTGTTTGACTGGGTGTCTGTGTAAGCACAGACCCAGGCATTTTTTGAGTTAATGCTGAACTTTTGGCACTAAAAAGCAATACTGATTAGATGGAATACAATCAATTTATATAAAGTGCTTTTTAAATAATGCCTCCTTCACTGTGAGTTTTCTAGGAGAGTTTTTGTTAAATTGGTTTCTTGTTACTTGCAACTAGTGCAGCTTCTGTTAATGGTGTGCTGCAGGTTTTAGGATTAATGTGTGAGAGAGTTTCTTCCAGGAGCTGAAGGGGCTCCAGGGAAGCTGCAGAGGGATCTGTGTTAGGAGCTGCAGGGACAGGACAAGGGGCAATGGGCACAAATTGAAGGAGGGGAAATTTAGGTTAGACCTTAGGCCGCAGTTTTCCCTGTGAGGGTGGTGAGACACTGTCCCAGTTTGCCCAGGGAGGCTGTGGCTGCCCCAACCCTGGCAGTGTTCACAGCCAGGTTGGCTGAGCCTTGAGCAACCTGCTCTGGTGGGAGGTGTCCCTGCCCAGGGCAGGGGTTGGGGCTGGATCATCTCTAAACTCCATTCCAACCCCTAAAATTCTATGATTCTATTAAAGAGTTGCAGTCCTTAGAGAAATCTGATGTACACAGACTCAGTTGTCATAGAGGGCATAGTTTGCTCTTTCTTACTAAGACAGAAGACTGAATTGTGTGTCTGTTTCTGTCTCTTCATTGCTTTGTATTTTGGGAAAGAACGAAAGCGAATGCTTAACTTTAACCATATGCTTTACTAGAACATGAAGTGTTCAGTGTTTCCCTGTGCACTTTCTGGAATTAGGTTGTATTGAAGCCATTATATTCCAATCTAAATGAGATTTCTACATATTGTTTTGTGCAGTCCCTCTTGGAAGCTTTGTCCTCAGCAATGTTTTCTGGGCTCTCTTGCAGCCATTGCATATTTGCAGGTAAAGACTAAATCTCTAAAATTCCCTTTCTGAATGGAAAATGTGGAAAAATCACCCACCAAGGAGAATATAACAGTGTGCTAACATGCCATGTTTGCTCTTAGTCAGAAGGCAACAGAGGTGTGTGACATGGGAAGTTTCCAATTGGTTATTTATTCTCTCTCATTTGGGTTGTATAAGTGCATCAGTATGATGACAATTTACTGGTAATTATTCTCCTACTCCCCTTTTTCCAAAACATAACCACAACAGTGAAACTGAAGGATTTTAAGGCTGTCTCTATGCTGCTAGTTTTAATGTTTTTTCTATAAGATCCACATTTTTTTTGAAGACAGAACTACCAAATACTCCTTTGTACATCAATCTACTCCCACCCAGTTTAATCTCATCCATAGATTAGTACTTCAGGTTTTTTTCTGTAACTTTCCTGTGTGGTTCAGATAAGAATATTTGTCAAATGTCTTTTAAAGTGAATTGTGATGTCCTAATAATGCCTAAGTGGTTTGCACAGAAAGACAAGATCTTTGGAAATTAGAGTAGGGAAGATGAAGGGACATTTCATCAACAAAATATGCTTTGCCTATGTCATTCTGTCAGTATCATCATGCTTTTAATTCAGTGTGTTAGACTGCTGAAAAACTAAGTATTTCTCTAAGATGTTTTTCCTTAATTTGTACTTAGAGAAGAAGCTTCTTCAAGTGTTTGAAATATTTTGCCTTTAGATGTGTAGGGACATTTAAAGTGAAGTTTTCTATGACTGAAAAAATGACTTCATTGAAATATTCTGTGAGGAAGTTCACAGAATAGACCAACTCCAGTGAAACTTGCCCTGGTTTAGTTTTTGTGAGTACTG
>NW_008662630.1:3594-8922 GCF_000695815.1 Acanthisitta chloris
AGCCACCCCATCATGGTGTCTAGGAGAGTCAAGCTTAGGACGGCAGTAATTTCAGAAAAGATACTGGAGATCTATCATCCTCATAAATTGTGATGGGGTAGTTATACCTCAACTGATACAACTTCCTCAGGGAAGGAAGTGCAGGGGCAGCACTGATCTCTTCTCTCGGGGACCAGGGACAAGACTCAGGGAATGGGCTGAAGTTGTGTCAGGGGAGGGTTAGGAGAGTCAAGCTTAGGACGGCAGTAATTTCAGAAAAGATACTGGAGATCTATCATCCTCATAAATTGTGATGGGGTAGTTATACCTCAACTGATACAACTTCCTCAGGGAAGGAAGTGCAGGGGCAGCACTGATCTCTTCTCTCGGGGACCAGGGACAAGACTCAGGGAATGGGCTGAAGTTGTGTCAGGGGAGGGTTAGGCTGGAGATTAGCAACTGGTTCTTCTTCCCCCGGGGGGGTTTGGGCACTGAACAGCTCCCCAGGGCAGTGTCACAGCCCCAAGGCTGACAGAGCTCCAGAGGTGTTTGGCCAATGCTCTCAGGCACAGGGTGTGATTGTCAGGGATGTCTGTGCAGGGCAGGAGTTGGACTGGATGATCCTCAAAGGTCCCTTCCAGCTCTGCTTATTCTCTTATTTACAGTAGTCCCTACCTGTAGGTTTGTTATGTACAGAAGGTCTGAGATCATGCAAATTTGTTTAACCTTAAGGTTGAAACCATAGATATTTCTCATCAGCTAATAGTTGGTTGGTTGTGTGGTTTGGGGTAGATTGAGGATATAGACACAAGGAGGTGACTAAGTATACACCAGGCCACGTTATCTGCTTAGAACATATGTCCCAGGGCTGAGGAGAACATGAACGAATTGAAGTAAAGCAAATGCTCCTGGACCAAACTCTGCTTTTCATACCAGGTCCTTCAAAGCACTAGTTCCATGAGGGAACTCTGCACTTGACATTTCAGTGCAGGTGCCTGTGTTGCATGGATAGGCCAGTGATTTTTCCACAACAGTGAAAAGGACAATACACATCTCTGTTGCCAATGGGCGACACATTGAATGGATGAGATAGTAGAAACCAAGACAATCTTACAAGATGTTTTCTGAGACAGGAACTTGCTGAAGCACAAACCTTGAGATTGTGGTACATCATCATTCTGTCTCCCAGCACAGTGAGCTACTGTGAATAAGCTACCAAAAAGGGCAGAAAAGAGACCTTAGAAAGCACATGAGTAGCTGTGTATGGATGTGGCTTCCTCACAAATTTTAAGCTCTTCATTTTATAGCTGATTTCCCTTAAACATGTGATACAAGTCATCAGCCTTTACTTAAAATTCTATTCCCCCCAAATGATGTTAATATGTTGCAAACTATTCAGCTGGGAAATGTACAGCACAAGTTCTTTCCTTTTAAGGGTTGAGAGGTCCTTATCTAATGTGCCTAACAGTTCATCTGTGAGGTTCCCACTGCTTCAGACTGTGCCTTTTATTTGAAGAGAAACTGCCACAGATTTAATGAAGGGAACATTTTGAAACCAATTTTCAGTATTCTTTTCCTAAAGGGATTAAACTGCTAATGTAAATGTTCACAATAAAGCAATACTCACACATAGGAGGAAATCTGAGATCCAATGCTTCTCTGGCATTCACACACTTGGAAAGAGCTGATTGAAATTAGTGCACCCTTCAAGTGCCCCTGCATTTTCCCTCTATTTGTCACACTATTGAGTGCATCAAGTAGTAATTCCATTGGATCTTAACTGGTTTAACCCCTGCATAGACAGGTTATAATGAACCTCAGTTTGGGGGATGTGGTGGAGGTCATACTGCAGACCTACATTAAGAGACAGCCTTGAATGGCATGTATATTTTCAGGGTATAGTGATTGAGAAACACATGTTAAAAGAAGCATTTCTGCAAATGAGGGATTAAAAGGGATGAAATTTTTCTCTGCTGTGTTGAGGTATAGAGATCATAGGGGTTTTTTTCCCATTAGAAGTTTGAATCTATCAAAGTCAATTGAAATACCAATCAAATCCTGGACTGCATCCACAGGAGTGTGGGCAGCAGGTCAAGGAGGGTGATTCTCCCCTTCTACTCTGCTCTGATGAGACCCACCTGGAATACTGCACACAGTTCTGGTGTCCTCAATGGAAGAAGGACTTGGAACTGTTGGAGCGAGTCCAGAGGACACCAAGGAGTTGCTAAGAGCACTGGAGCATCTCCCCTGTGAGGACAGGCTGAGGGAGTTGGGGCTGTTCAGCCTGGAGAAGAGAAGGTTGTGTGGAGACCTCAGAGCAACTTTTCACTATCTGAAGGGCCTACAAGGAGCCAGAGAGGGACTCTGTGTCAGGAACTGAAGTGATAGGACAAGGGGTAATGGGACCAAACTGAGGGAGGGGAATTCTAGGTTGGATGTGAGCAGTTTTTTCCTGTGAGGGTGGTGAGATACTGGCCCAGGTTGCTCAAGGATGTGGTGGCTGCCCTGACCCTGGTGGTGTTCAAGACCAGGTTGCATGAGGCCTTGAGCACGACAGGGGGTTGGTACAAGATGATCTGTAAGGTCCCTTCCAACCCCTAAAATTCTATGATTCTAGAAAAGTAAGGAAAAGAGATACCACACTCCTGGTTAGAGTCAAACTACACATCCTTTTGGTGTGGAAAAAAAAGCTTTGTTTTCAGAATTAAAACATTCTGACTGAAATATTTAATATAACTCTGAATTTTGTTTCTAGTTTTGGGTGTTAAAGTTCTCTTCAACACAATTTGGAATGAATAAACATTTTAAGGGTTGTGATATTAAGCCAACCAACCAGGAAAAGTCCTAGGTTTGGAGAATACAAAACTCATGGTTGGCAAACAGGAATACTGAAAGATGGTAAAGAATTTCCCAAGAGATATGTTGTGTCCTATAAATCAGAGACAGTATGGGAAGAAGTTGGTGATGAAAACACTGCTGGTTGTTATAGACCCTGTGGGCAGATCACCGAAATTATTTGTGAGATGTTTGTACCTATAAGAAAAGTACCTTCAAGAAGCCTTGGAGATTGATCCCAAGGGATTTGAATCCAGTATTGATTGACATAATAACCATGTAAAAATCCAAGGAAGGAAGGCTTTTAGAGCTACTCTAGTGTAGTGCTGCTTCCATAATGCAATTTGTCCAATGGTCAATATAGCCAGAGGATATTTTGGCCCTAATCCCTGGGAATGAATCAAGTGCTTTATTATTTAATAAGGCTGGAAAATGGCTACTACTTGTATTTGAGTAAAACCTTCTAGTGCTATCATCCAATTTGAAATACTTGTTAAGAGACAGCAGTAGATGAAGCAACACGAAAGTGACTTTGAGAGACTGGAAAATGCTCTGAGACGTTTTGATTAGAATTTATCAGTTTACAGCACAGGAGCTGGGGCAGCAGTTGAAGGGATTGTGGCTGATGTTCATCCCAACCGCACTAAGTGTGTGGGCAAAGGGGCAGCAGATACCTTTGTGGGGAAAACAGCTCAAGGGCAGCATTGTGAGCAACAACTGTGTAGCTTTCAACATAGAGCTGACTGCATAAACAAATCTGGTTTAAAGGTAATTGAGAGTAAATATGAATCCTGAGCACGGAGAGCCAGGCAGCATATTCTAACCTAAGGTCAAGGGTTTTCCAAACAGACTGGCAGTGTGGTGGAGGTATGTGGAGAACTGCTTCCCTGGGGAGCTGGGGCAGAGCTGAAGATGGAGAATGAAGAAACAGCTGACTCTTGTTTTACCTGGAAAAGTAAAATGAAGCTTGCTTATTTATTGTTGGATTTTTTTATTTTTTTTTTTTGTGTTTAGAGAGACAGAAGAGATGAAATGTGGCTTTGTCAAGGGGAAGGGGGAATTTTCTGGACTTGAATGCAGCGAAGGAAAACAAGGAAACAGACCAAGTAGCTGGGACATGCTCATCAAAAATTAGGCAAAACTCAGAGCTACGGAGAGAGGAGGAGAAATCCTCCTACAAAGCAAGAAAAGGCATCAGATGAAGATTAATGATGTGATTCTCAGGCTTGTTTTGTGCAGGGCCAGGAGTTGGGGCAGATGATCCTCAAGGATTCCTTCCAACTCTGATTATTCTGGGATACTATGTTTGTATTTTCTAAAATTAGAGGAGCAACAAAATCCACTGAAACTGAGTTTAGGTGTATTCGTCTTGAAGTCTCATGGATGTTATGGCTTACTCTATGAAAACTGATTTAACATCTTTGGAGAAATGCTATTTTCTTTCTTAGGCCTGTCAAGCTTGCCTTGCTCCTTTAGCATGACTTAATTTGGCAGGATTTCTAGTTAGGTGCAATCCTACTTATGTGAGCTGTCAACAGAGGGAAACAAAACAAGCCCAGAATAGTTGCATGACATGTTCAGTACCAAATAGTGTTTCAGCAGCAATGAGAGATAAATGATTAGTTACTTGAGTAATAATTTCCCTGATGGCACTGTTATCTACATGCACTTGTGCTGAGTAGAGATTAGAATCATAGAACTATCAGGCTTGGACAAGTCCTCTAAGATCATCAAGTCCAACCATTAACCTGTCACTGCTGGAACCCCTAAACCCTAAACCAGATCCTCCAGTGCCACATCCAGACACCTCTGAAACACCTCCAGGGATGGTGACTCCACCACCTCCCTGGGCAATATTCCAGTACTTGACCACTCTAACAGTGGATAAATTTTTCCCAGCATCTAATCTGAATCTCACATTGGAACAGGGGAGAAAAAAATCCCAGCAAACACTTTAAAAATTCAAACTTACAGTGCTTTTATTTTGGATGGGAAGATTATTCTCCTGGTATTCACCGTGCAGCTTCTATAGTGCTTGAAAGTTTTTCTATTTCAGTGTTCCTTGGAAACACTTTAATTTGCTTCTCCTAACCCTTTGCATTTTGTGTACACATTAGAGAAATGATATCTTTTATTTCTTGAACATAAAAGGCTGGTTACGTAAAGTATATTTTTCCATCAGATCTCATGGCTGCTACCTGATTTTTATCTCAGGCTAGTGGAAAAATGTGATTTCTTGGGTAATGGAGCAAACTAGGGAGTATGTATTGAAGGGAACAGTCATGCTATACTGACCAGGAATAGTATTAGGTGGACCAGCTATAGAGATCTCCCTGGGGGCATCAGCCTAGTTTATGACTGTAGTTAAAAATAAAATATCAAACTGGATACTCACATCAATTTGTGGAGGCCTAGAATATGGCTAAAATGTGAACGTTTCTGTTCCAAGTTCAGTGTTTCTTTGTTTGCATAACATGTTTTTTTTTCTTCTCTGCAGAGGGACCTGGACAGGCT